>NW_017729022.1:66715317-66743155 GCF_001723915.1 Gavialis gangeticus
GTAAAAAAACCAAGGGGGTTGTTTTTCAGGGAGGAGTCATTGGGGAGGAGGGGAATTAAAAATAACCTCTGGTTCTGGGGAGTGGGGAAGATAGGTCCCTTATTCCTCCCAAGCCCTTTTGCAGACTGCACTAGCCCTCATGATCCTGCCAAACCCTCCTGGATCCTACTAGCCCCCAGATCTTCCTGATTTCCCCCCACAGACCCTGACTAGCCCCTCTGATGGCCTCCCCCAATCCTGCTTGTTCCCCTGTGGACCCAGCTTCCTTCCTGACCCCTCCCCAGATCCAACTTGCCTCGTCACCCCACCCCACCCCACCCCCCACTATCCCTCCCTATACAGACTTACCTTAGATCCAGTGGCCATTTTTAATTCAATCTAACCTCCCTGAATGTCTGTACATACCCATTCTGGCCACAGAGATTTCCTTACAGCTATTCAAGAGCTGCTCTGTGGTTTGAGAGAGGGTTATTTCATAGGATGCAAAGTTCAGGCAATGTTGAGGTTCCTGTCAGGGATGTTAGATTGCTATGCTAACTAGGTACTGTGAGATGGGGTTTGTCACTTACTGCATCCTAAAATGGAGAAAGGAGTCATGTATGATGCGTGCTAATTTTCCGTTCATTTTGTAACCAATCTCTTACAGAGCTGGCAAAGCTTGCTTTCCTCATTGAGGACTGGGTGCATGCCAGTTTATCTGAGTGCAAAACAGACCTTTGAAAAATGTCTCACAGCGTGAAAAACATTTTTCTTTCTTTCCCATGTTTGAGTAACTTAAACAAGAAAATCATTTTTTGCCAGAACTTAAGATAAATGGAAGGCTGAGAACATCATGATAAATTTCATCCCAAACAGTAATGTTTTCAGAAAGTTATAAATACCTGAACATAGAATTAAAAAAAAATCAGTTTTAACCATCACAATTAATAACTCCATTAGTTGTTAATTCTTAAATATCTGGAAATTGCTCAGATGTTATGCTGATGGCTGCTGCATTACTGAAAACAGGTAGAATTGGAGTCTGTTAAGGCCTTCTCTGAGGCAGCGAACAGGACATGAGAAGAGGTAGGAATAAAGAAGGAATTAGAAGTATCAAATACTAGGAAGGAGGGATATTTTTAAAGGCATTGGTCTGGGACTAAGGGGATTTGGTTTGGTTCCCAGTTTTATGACAGACTTTGTGAATTACATGGGAACAAGTGAGTGTGGTTCTCTCTCTCTCTCTCTCTGCCTCAATTCACTACTTGTGTAAGGAGGATCAAAATGTTGCCTTTCTAGGTTATTTATATTGCAACCTTTTGGGGGGTATGTCTCACTTTGTCTGTATAGAACATAGCAGAAGGAGCCTCAATCTTGGCTGCGGCCATTTTTGCCATGCTTAAGGGATGTTTGGTGTACCTTTCCAATATTTATTTCACCACTGGGACAAGCATTGTTTAATTAAAAAAATTCTAATACAATAAAAGGCTTAGTCTGTCTGTCTGTCCATAACATTTTATATGCACTCTGGTTGTCTTGGCAGCCAATCACAGTTTTGAATGAAACACCCAATCGGAGTGCTTCAGGAGGACAGGAGGTTGCAGAGGTGGTGTGGCATAGTGCCACCATGACAGCGGAGACAGATCAGGGGGACAAGGCCAGCGGAGGTGGTGGTAGCATGGGGTGCTGGCTAAGGGGGATGGTGGGGCAAACTCCTGCCCCTTCCCTGCCCAGGCAGGCAGTGGTGGCGTGTGTTGGTGGCACTCTGTTCCTCCTCCCCACCCTGCCATCATTCCTGGTGGGCACTTGGCTAGTTAAGTTAGAAGGAAATAACCAAAACTCCAGAAGAAAAAAAAATGAACAAGTTGAAGGTCCAAACAGAATTCACATTTGCTTTCTGCTAATTTAAAGGAACTGAGGGTGTGTGGGGTCCACATCTCTTTATGTAACTTCACTTGGAATATTTTGTGGCTCAGGTGGCCAGTACAGGTAGTCATCTAAAGTAAGCAAAAAGCACCAAAAATTTGCTATTTTTCCTGGTTATTGGTTTTTCTTTCAGAGTACATTCAATAGGCAAACCAAATCATTCCCTTTGGAGACTACCGTACGTGGTTTTTTTCCCCCCAGTGAATGGCTACTATATGTTTTTCTGTAGCTAACAAATATGCATCATTTACATTTTTATGGCAAACTTTTTGGAGAGAGTGACTGATTCTTACTTCCACCCCTTGAGGCATCCAAGATCATTCTTCTCTTATAGCAGTCATCTTGCTAAACAATATGACATCTGCTGTCAGATTGTGGCACTGCAACTCTTCAGTGTTCATTCCTGAGAATTGAAAGCATTTGATGAAATTAAAAGTAGCTGACTTTTAAATGGAGCTCTTTTTTTGGTTAAGAAATCTCATTTGTTGTCTCAAAAGCACTTAGCTTCAATATAGGGATGTATAATTTCACTTTTACTTAAAAAACTATCTGCTTTCTCAGAGGCACTAAAGCTACAATACCTGTAATTCCATTTACTGCCACCTTTGAGAGAGTAACTGCATAAAATTATAGATTTGGAAAAAACAAAAATGATGATGTGAAACAAGTAATTTATCCTCACCCCATTTGCCTGGTATAGTACAGAAAGGGAAAATGCCCTGAATAAGCTACCTTTATCAAGTACCAAAATAGTAAAGCTCTTGTACTTTTAACATGAGTCAGGATTTGAATGGGCTGATAAAAATGGAAGTCTTCTATAGCCTAATTTTTGAGATGAGTAAACCTTTGAATTTTAGCACAGCTGTTGGGTTTTCTGAGAATATCACAACCATTGATTTAGTCCTCTTACAGCTTTCACAGCATTTTGGGCCTCTTTGTTTTGGCTCTTTATGTTGCTGCATATGATGCTTAGCTTTGTCTGGTTGAAGACTGAAACTGCAAAACTGTGCCTGGCTTCCACCTGAGTCTTTGCAACAGTGTGGAAAGAAAAGATTAATTCTGAAACTCAGTTGGGGTCCACAGAGTTTCAGGTACATATTGTACCTGGGTTTCAAAGTGAAGTGTTAACTGCTATTTAGCATACTTTATTAATAAACATTTGAAATGCTGTTCTGCTACTGTGTCATTCTGCTACTACACTAATTTTAGAAATGCAGTGATCCAAGACAGTTTTTTTACTGATAATGTGTAAAGTTTTTACTGACAACCAAACTTTTTTTACTGACATATATTTTACATAATAAAATTGTAGCCTTTCTGTCAAATCCTTGACAAGGTACAGGTTCAAATTTAGATTTTAACACTAGCTATGGTAAGAAAAAGTGTATTTTTGAGTAAAAAGTTTGCAGATAATCAGTAAAAAAAAAAAAAAAAAAAATCTCAGTTTGGCAAACCTGCTTGACTGCAGCAGTGGTCTTATACCAATGCTGCCCCCACCTCAGGGGTCCTTTACTCATCCTCCTACCCTGTTGCCTCCTGTTGTACCCCACACCATGTTGCTACCCCCCCTTATCTCTGCTGTTCCCACTTCTGTCATTTCAGCATAGACCTCCAGAAAAGGACTAAAGTCTACCTGTGATCCAGAAGTGTTACAGGGAGAGGGGACCCAGCAACACCAGGACATGGCTGTGGGTTGGGGAAGGAGCTACAGATAGTCTCTTGAGCCACAAAGCCCTGATGGGACCACCCTTCATTGTGCTGCTGGAACTCAGACACGTGGTGATACTGCTCTGCTTTGTCTGTGCTTCAGCATGGCACTACCATGCTAGGTCATGGGCTGTGAAATCTGAGGCCACTTAGGGAATCAAAGGTACCAACCAGGATCGAGAGGAGCAAGCAGAATTATGGAACAAGTTGGGTCAGGAAGCTAGGCCATTAGACCAAGAACGGAGTGGAGGGTCTAGTTAGCCACTGGTGACAGGGAGTGGATGGAGGGCTAGGCTCTACCTTTGATGGAGGTTTCAGGCCAGCCTTGCCCAGTCTGGGTGGTCAGCTGTAGGGTGGCAGGCCAGGATATGCAGCCATGTGGATCAGGCCCAGCCCCCAGGTTTAAAGCCACAGCGTGGCATGCACTCAGGTTCTTTCCTACCATGGAGCTTCATTGAAGTAGCTGGTTGGTTCATGTTTTTACTGACAACTGAATTTTTTAATGGATTTTATGGACAGGGTTTTTATTTTGGTGACTTACAGAATGTCTGTAAAAGTATGGACAGCTGGCAACCCTGTCTAACTTCTCTAATTATACAGAGGTGTTAGTAGTCAAATAAAGCAGGCAATATTAAAAATTATCAGAATGGCTACATTGGATTCACTAGTGCGTGTTAGCTATGCATAGATCGTTAGTGAACCACTGTTGTAAAGATTTAACCAAGAAAAGGTGATTTGTCCTCTCTTTTGGATGTGATTCTTTGGTTTGAAATGGACCTGATGTGTGACTAGTTGATTCACTTCCCTGTTTCAGTCTTTGCATCTGTAAATTATGGATAATAATACTTTCTGCTTGTAAAATTAAAGTCTTATAAAAACTGTGATATCTTCAAATAAAAGCTGGTGCATAAATGGGAAGCACTGCTGTTACTATTGAAGTACTTCACTGCCGTAAGTAGCAGATTCTCCCCAAATTCTGTTTTACTCTTATTTCGCTGTTAGTGGACTTTTACCAGTTTTAACAATCACTTTGCTTGTAGCAGTCAGTTTTACTTATAAGCACTGATTTGAAGGTATTTGCTGTAACCACTGTTACGTGGTTGAAAGAATTACAAATGCAGGGTATGATGAAAAATAAAATTATTGGGATTGAGTGGATGAAAGCAGAGTATAACCTTTTGAGTTCTGTTGATCATTCAGCATTAATTCCTCTTCTGGGTTTTCACATCAAGAAGACAGAAGAGAAACCAATGTGCTCTTTCATAAAATCTCATGCTTTAAAGGGTCCTCATTAATGATTTTTTTCTTAATACTACACATTCCACTTATCCATGCCAGATAATTGCATAATTCACTTAACTGCATAGCACAATCTAATACTGATTTTCCTACATACTGCTCATATTATAATAAACACAAGTTATCTGCAAATTGGTCAAATGCATAAACTGTTCTTAAGTGCATCCCATCTTTCAAGCCACTGTCTGCTTTTTAATGTTATTGAACTTGATTTACTTGCATAATAATTGGTGCCAGAAACATGGAAGGTGAAGCAGCTCTCAAAACCCACTATTAGAAGCCACTGAGGTGGCTAATGCTGAGGATTCAGCCTGATTCGGGTGAACCTGACTACATGCTCATCTCCCAGTGAAGTCCAGGGGATTTAAGTTCATTCTTAAAGTTAAGCACTCTCTTAGGTGCTTTCCTGAATCTTGGCCATACAGAGAGAACCTTTTCTACATTCCTTCTAATGCCAGTTCTTGTAGCATTTAGAGACAGAAAATATATATTAAATTCCTGCTCTGAAAGTGCTGCAGAGAGATTAGTGAGGATAAGCTTAGGAAAAAGGGAGCCAAATGACCTCAGAGTAGTGATAAATACTCATCAGTATTACTCGCTGTTCTTTAACTTTACTTGCAAAATGTCCAATTGCTGTCCCTTGCCCCTGGAGATGATAGCCTGTTAATTATATTAATTATGTAAGAGATTTATTGGGCATTGAAGTAAATTCATAATTTTGTATATATAACCTCAGTCTAATTGCAGAATTATAGTGGGTGCAAGGAAAGGCGTTAATAATCAGAGATTAACAAGAAATTCTTACAAGGGATTTAATAATATTCACTTTAGAAAGGAGACAAGTAATAGGTTATGTTACAAGTTTATATAACACTGAATGGTACAGAGAAGTAAATCAGCAGCTTCTGTCCCATAATACAAGAACATGGGAACAGTCGGTGAAATTAATTAACAACTGACAAACTACTGGCAACAGTGGAAGGAGAACTTAGAGAAGTGCTATTTCAATTTTGGAACAAATATTCTTTTGAAAGGGATGCATTTTAAAGGGAGGATAAGGAGATCTATCCAGATTAAAAGCTTGTTTTTTCCAATTAATTTTAAACGTTAACTATACAAATGGAATTTTTGGAATCTTTAGTATCTCCTTTGGTAGCTGACTCCTTTTAAGGTGTTTTTATAGCTTTTGCATGACCTTTGATAACATCTTGGAAGTTCCTTTCTAATACCTTTTACATTTGCACTTGCCATGTAAGAGTAGCGTTCACCTGTATAGGACAACATTAAGAAACAAAAGAACATATTTTATTTCTTGATTTCAACTTACCAAGCACCCATCTACATTTGAAGAAGCTTTTATAAGGTCTACAAAATAAAAGTTTATATCCAAAGTCATCTTTTTATTTAAAAATGTAAATGCTGACCATCAAAAGAGTGTTTCTCTTTCACCTTAAAAGAAAAAAAAATCTTTCCTTCAACCTGTTTATCATCCACACCAAACACAAAGTCCTGGAAAGTAAAATGATTAACAAATAGATCTCAGATTTTTTACCAGGACACAGTGCATACAAAATGGTAGTAGGAAATAGAACTGAAACATAATTTTCAACTCCTGGTAGTTTCTGATGGCCTATAATAATGCAAAGAAACTGTTGAAAACTTCTTTACATTAAATTTATTTGCTAAAGGTTGTTTGCATTTTTGGACTAATGTGAGCTTAACAGACCATCTGCCCTCCATATGTTTTGTCATGGACAAAGCTATAATGAAATTATCTTATAAAGTACTATGATTATTCAGATATGTTACCCTCCTTAATCCATTTTTGGATATTTTTATGGGATAGATGATTTGATATTCAGTGAAAATAAAGACAAATTTATATACAGGGTTTAGTATTGTTTAGGCAATGTGTGAACATTAACTGAGTGTTTATGAATTTTAAATCATAGATGTGGCATCATACCCAGTAATTCTAAGAGGCCACATTCTCAACCAGTGTGAAATGTCAGATTAATTGACCTCATTGGAGTTATGATGATATACACAGATTGAGGAGTTAACACAAGATGCTTTGTATTTGTTACAGTATAATACAATTAAGATTATAATCCAGACAGTGCGGTAGTTCATAGCTGGGGGTTTGGGGAATTTTATTTTTTAACATGAGCTACTGCTGTATATTTTATGGTTGATACAAGATCAATTTCCACTTTAGAACAGCTGAACACATGGGGGAATTATAATAAGGTTTAACATTTCTTTTGGAGTAAACATGCAGGGACTTTATATTAGGAATAAAGTGTTAGCCCCCAAGCTCTTGAAAGAAAGGCTGATATATATTGAATCTAGAGATTTCAGATTCTAAAGAAAGGAAACTTGATTTCTTCATGGATGTAGGTACATAACGGGAAAGAATGGGATCACTGTCTTTGAAACCTGCAACTGTCATTGGTTCGTAATGAAGAGGGATGCCTTGGTAATAAGCCAGTAAAGGGTGTGAAACATTAGCATGTGTAGGATGAGTCCTTTCCCTGTGAAACAGGAGAAAATACATGCTGCTTCACATGGATAAAGGCAAACGGGCAAGGAGAATAACATTTGGAGATGGGACCTTGACTTGCTCATTAGTTAAACTACCAATTCCATTTCTTATCTTGGATTCCATTTCTTATCTTGGATTGGATGTGAAATGTGAATAATGACTGGGCTTGATGTTTCTGCCCCAGGGTTTGGCTGCTTCTGTGATGTTCTCAATAAATTAGTCATTCCTCACTCCCCCTCATATTAATATTGACTTCTTAGTGGAAAGTTTGAAAATGTTTCCTGTCCTCCTGCACTCTCTATTTCTGTCTTGCCTTCACATTAAGTTTTCAATTCTGTACCATGTTTTCCTTCTCTGGGTTTGGCTTATAGATCTTAAAAGGGGAAAAGATTCCCATAGGAATAGGTTTCCCCTCTGCCCCCTCCAAGAAACCAATATGCAAGCAAAAGAAAGCTGTACAGAACATTTCTGTGTTCTTCTTTAACCATTAGTCTCCTTGTTATCTCCATTAATTAGCAGAAGAAGGCAAGCATCCATGAACATTCATAAACTGAACTTCCATCAAGAGAGGAGGTTGCTTCTGTATTACAGAAGAGGATTTCTTTTTTGCAATATTGTTAGGGCAGATTCCCCAGACCTGGGATGAACTTGCTATCTGCAACATTGTGTAGAAAGGTTGATATTTGCAGGCTACATGGACTTCCACTTGAGCCACAAAATATTCTAGGTGAAGTTACAGAAGGAGGTATGGACCGCAAACACCCTCAGTTCCTTTCACTTAGCAGAAGGTTTTGGCAAAGGATTTATGACCCAGATACCTTGTTCCAGGCAGGCTCAAACCCTCTGACTGACCACAACTTCTCCAGTCAATAATAGGTGAATTTTATTGATACACAGTGAGAGCAGATGATAATGCAGGCAAGGCAAACAAAATAACCTCCTCAATTCTGTATCTACCAGTCCTAGGGCTGTCAGAGGGAAGGTACATCTGGCTAGTATGTGAGCTTCATCCTGTGGCTCTTTCTTTAATGTCAGCAGTCATTAGCTTGGAGGTCCAGGGCTGAGGCCCGTTCACACCTTGCCCCCTATGGGGTGGGTGAGACAGGCTGGTGGTGTGCCCTTTGTCCATGGTGGCCTCAGGGATCCCCCCTCACTGACACTTTGCCACTCTGAAATCCCTCCTTTTGTATTATTTCTCTCCTCTGATGACCCTTCATTCCCGGGCATCATTGATTAGTTTCCCTGTCGGTGTCATACTGTCCACATTGTCTTGTCAGCGTATTCCTTTGTTTCATAAACCCATCACACACATTTTAATTTGGGCATTTCCCGGTCCCTGTCCACCAAAATTGGAAATCCCAAGGGCCGTGCAGTTGGGCACTGTGATCTGGCACCAATACTGCAGAATCTCTTATCTCTGTTTGGGTACACTCTTTATGTTATGGGACAATGCAGTATCTCTTCAATTTACCAGCCTATGTGTCTGCTGGCTTTAGACACAGTGGGCCTTGAAGGAAATGTCGCAAACAGGCTTTTAGAAACCAACAAACTATGAAACCTTGCTGTTGCCCTGGATCATCGTTTTAATGCATATCTACTTTACCTACAAGTCAGTTCCCAAAAACAAACCTCTAAATACCATTTTCTAGCCATCAGAAGGCAAGTGTGAAGGCATTTGGTTTGCACCTTCCTTCAACTTATTAGTGTTGTTTCTTCCAAAGTTTGGGTTATTTCCAGCAAGCTGAATTTTTAAATCAGTCTTTTTGTAGCATACCATTCCTCTTCTAAGAACTCAAGGAACAGTGCTTCTTGGCAAATAGGAATTTACTTAAATATGGGTTTCCCTTTTCACAATCCAGCATCTTTTATTCCGTATTGTACTGACACCACTATATTGGATCTGTGACACTATACTATTTTTTTATGGAAAAAGCTTCTCATCTAGGATGATAAAATGTCACCACTTTCGTAACGGGGGGGAAGGGGAACTACAGGTTCACTGTAAGATAAAAAGCTGGCTATCTGGGAGATAAAGCTTCTATAATAATATACAAATTCATTTTTCTTTCAAAAAGAAATGGAAAAATACTAGCTAATAAAATGAACTTTTCTACAGCTTATTTTTATTTCAAGTCTGGTATAGTGTACCAGTCTTTTTTTAAAGGATAGAGGCTACCTTGACACAGTCTTGGAAGCTGAGAGAAAAGTCTAACAGTACAAATTGTTCATTGAGTCTCATTGCAAGGGTGGAAAAGGAGGGAGAATTATGTAGTTTTAATTCAAGATATACAGTAAAACCAAGACACAAGGTGCTTGTCTAAATAGCTTTAAATGTGTACTGTATATCTATTTCAATAACTGTGAAAACAAACAGAAGATTACAGGGATAAGATTCACTGCAGCAAGTGTAGGGAAATGTACAAGGCAGTAAGGAAAGCTTTTATAGTGGAACAGTTAAATCTAGTTAATTGTGTTGAGTTTGTTTTCATAATTACTAGCATTGTTCTACTGAACTCTTGCTGAATGTCCTACATAGTTGAGCTGTCATGCCACAATTAAAAAACTTAATGGAAACTGAATGCCAAAGTGATTAGTGGTTTGTTACATGCTATATTTTATTATATGCTGCTGCTCATACTTGTTGATCTGCCTAGCACTTTGCTGAGAAGATAATCCTTGGTTGAAAACACAGCAAACTCTCTGACAAGGTGATACAGTAATAATAGCGTGCACATATGTATAGAAGGCAACCACAGAGACGAAGTTACTTGTTATATTCACTGCTGGCAGGGGAGGTCATTGTTAAGTTTGCATGGGTGGAGAGAGGGATGCAAATGAACTTGTCTGATTTAGGACAATTTTTCATATCCATTGTGATTTGCAAAACAAGCCTTTGAAGGATGGGTAGAGTATTATAATAATATCAGCAGTTATCAAGCATGTGACAGCCATTACATTCTAACCATTCTTTTCAGCTATTCATCAAGTTCAAAATCAGATTCCTTTTGCTTTATATTAACTCAAAGATTGTTCCATTAAAACCCCCCCCCCCACTAAATTTGGAACAAAATCTTTTCTGTTGATTATTTATTTATTTTTTTAAAGTATGCAGTATCAAAAAAGTATAAATGTAATCACTCTGAAAATAATGATAATTTGGACCATTTTGATCTATGAGGATAGAGGAGCCATTTGCAGATGCCTCTCAATAAGTAGTTCAGTCTTCACTAAATTTGAAAAATGCTTGTCAGTTCTCTGCTGGTCTAAATGAGCATACTTCCACTGACTTGTTTGTGATGTTGTGGTTTTTTTGTTTGCTTAATTTTCTTTTTTTAGCAGACCTAAATAGGAATTTATGGACATACGAAAATGGACATATTGATGCTCATACATTTCTTTAATGCAATAAACAAGTACTATTTATGGTTATTTTTTTTCAGTTTTCAAAAATGTAGCTCTTGGTGTTCATCCTTGGGTTATGGCTTGTCCCAGGGGTTGGCAACATTTTTGGCTGGAGTGCCAAAAGCAGCTCAGCCTTGACCCATGTCTCAACTTCACATGCCAGGAGCTGATGGCAGGGGAGCTGCAAAGGGCTGGATCCTCATTGTCGGTCTTGGGTGCACATAGAGGACAATAGGGGAGGGGCTGGGGTTGTGCTTCCCTGACCCCTTTTCCACCATTTGCCCAGAGGTGCACATGCAGCTGCTAGCATGAAGTTGGTGCCGGGGCAGTCCTTCTCTCATGAGATATTCTAGCTTGTTCAGTGGAGAAATACCAACCAGATGCTTAGTCCTAATATGAAATTGTATGGAAAAAAAACATTTAGCATCTTGCAAAAACAAGAGAAGACCTATAACTGGAATAGCAGGGGATTCTGTAGGTCAGGACTGAGGTGTAATGGCAGAGCTATGCAGGAGAAGTGAACATAGTTCTAGCCTGTTCTATTCACAATCCTATCTCTAGCCAGTGTTGTCAACCATTTTTTTTCAAGAGCATCAAATTTATACTCTTTGAATTGGCAAGATGATGGTGTAATCAAAAAATAACTGTCTTTGCTGTTGCTTAATGTACAGTCTTCAAATAAATAATATCTCCATAAATGAATACTCTGGTAAACAAGCTATCCAGTCTGAAAATGTTGCTCTAAACAAAGTATCTTTGTTGCCATTCATGGGCTTGTTTATACAGTTGCTTTCAATGGGTCTGATGGTTTCATATTCTGATATAAACCAAATACTCAGGAGCAGAGTGCCACTGATAGTCATCAGAAAGGAAATTTCCTTTAAAATAATGCATGGCACCTTTGAACACTTCTTAGGATGATCCATCCCAGTTTGGCTCATCTGTTTCAGAATTTTCCAAGGGTCTTCCATTGTGTGAAGAAAGACCCTCTTGAATACTACAGAATGATTTTGCTGTGTTGTTTGGAAGACGACAATCTCATCTAGCCATCAAAAAATATATAGACTGGGTTCTCAGCTGTGCAGTTGTACATGGCATAGGTGTTCAAAGGTGTCCTTTGTGCTTTCTTCTTTTGGAAGCCACTTGGTCTCAGTAGAATCATGCAGAACAGATGGAATATGGATGTGGATCAGCACTTCTAGTATTGCCCAATTCACAGACCATGTTTTCAGGGGTATATAGTAAAAGGGAAATTAGCAGAGATGTAACTAAGATTTCCTTAACCATGAGGGTCAAAATGAATTGATGCCTCCCCAACATTGCTGTTCTCCTGTCCTGCTTTGAAGTCTGGGTGATACCAGTAGCAGCTTGCATGCGTACTGATGTATGCTTATGGCAGCTCACATAAGGTGGGAATTTTCAAAAGTGTTCATCGTTGGCCCTTTCCTCTGGTATTCTGAGAGCACTACAGTTGACATTAGTGGAGATATATTAGTACAGTGATAAGTGTTTTTGTAAATCCCACCTCAGATGGTCAGCTTCCTTGTTGTCGTCTTTTTTTTTTTTTTTTAACATATATGGAATGATGGCAGTGATGTACCATTTTCGTTGAGTGCAGAATTTCTATACTTTCTACCCAGCAGGGAAAGCAGTACTGAATTACACCCTTGATCTATGTCAAGCATGAAATGGATTAGAAGTCAGGTGAATTATCTTTTTCAGATAAGCCTGCAAAGCATTCTTCTTATAATGGTAATACTTTGTGCAATGTGGAAAAGCAGTGGAATTGTCATGTAGGGTCATGGATAGTCACGTTTGGGGTTCATTAAGGATTTAAGAGGCTGAGCAGGGTCAGCTAGACCAAGAAGATTCCAGGAACAAGCTAGGGTGAGAAGGCAGAAGGTCAGTGTGTGGGTTGGGACTAGGGGTAAGTTAAGTTAGGAAGCTGAGGAATCGGACAGAGCACAGAGTCAGAGGGCAAACCAAGTCAGGAGTCCTGACAAGCCAAGAAGATGACCAGGCAGAGTAGGGCTTAGGGGTGAGCCAAGTCAGGAAGCTGAAGAACCAGGCAAAGCATGGAGTCAGGGGACAGGCTGAGTCAAGAAGCCAGGACATCAGACAGAACAGGCCTCAAGGAACAGCAAGGCGGTTCATTAGTGGTTGAGCCTGGTTGCCCAGATGCATCTGTTCTGGGTCAGGGGTTTATATGAGAGGGAGTGAAGTGTCAGCTGGCCCTGGCCAGGCACTCTGGTGATAGGGAGTGGGTAGCTGTTTAGGCCAGGATGGAGGTTTCTGGCCACCTGCACCCAACCCGAATGGTCAGCTAGAGAGTTGACAGATCAACATGAGTGTTTTTTCTGGACAGGCAGAAGTCCCAGGATTGAGATCATGACCTGATAGAAATGTAATCAGTACCTCAAACCAGCAAATAAACCTAAGGATTCTAAAGAAAATATCTCCTGTGTGCTACTATCTCTGCATATAACATTTCCACACATACAGTATGCCCCAGAAAAAAATGTGCACCTTGTTTTTGAAAGGCAGAATGGAGAAAAATCTTTCCTTGTGGTAAGTAATTGAGTAGCAGCAGCTAGGGAGCTGAGCCTGTTCTGCTGTCCATGAGTCTCATGCAGAACTTACTTCTACTTCACCTGGTAGCTGTTCTTGCCATACTTCTCATATAAGTGTGCACTGCAATTTCCAACAGATGTTTTTTGGGTGGAAAGTACATGTTGTATGTGAGGAAATATGGTTGTCTACAGCTTCTACTACAAGTTGCTAGTTCTTCTTTTCATTTTCCTCTGTTAGCCACTGAGCTCTTCTTTCTTCCTTGTAGATATGTACACATCAGCAATCCTTTTAGTGACCACCGTAATTGCTACGCTACCTTTCCTGATTCGGTTTTCTTCACCACCTTGCAGCTAGCCCATCAGTGGACTGCTGTGAGTCCTGCTCTTATTAGACAGAGTTAGACTGACGCGGCCCTCTCATCTGTTCAGAGGGCATTACCCACTTAATGACATAAAGGAAAATGGAATCTTTTTCTGTGCAAAAGGTAGCAAAAAATGTTGCACTCTGAGATGAGCTGAGTGTGCATTTAGCTGATTTGATACATTTTATTGATTTATTCTCTTTTAGGGGACTTCTAAGACTTGTGTTGTTATATTAACAGTGCAGAATGTTGAAATGAGAACTGTTTTGCAATGCCAGCAACCCATTTTCAGTCTCATTCTTTAATTCTGCAGGGGTATGGGGAGCGTCATACTTAATATAGAGGTATAAACTGGTAACCCTGCCATCTTTTCTCTTCAGGGAGTAATATGTTGGAGGCTGTGGACTACATGCTTCCAACATAGGAACAGCACCGGGTTGGGAATCTCCACTTCTGAGAGAATGCTGGGGATCTGCAGAGGGAGACGGAAATTCTTGGCTGCCTCTCTGACTCTCCTTTTCGTTCCAGCCGTAACCTGGATTTACCTGTTTGCTGGGAGTTTTGAAGGTAAGAGGGGTGGAAAAGGCAGATGGGAGCTGCTGAATGATTGGAATGGAAGCTGACATGTGGTAGGATTTCAGATGTCATTAAAAGTTAAATAAAGCTGCTGTTGTCATGTCCTGGAAATGGCTTTCAGTGCATAGCTCTGAAAAGTAGTCCTCACTACCTTCTGACAGATGTAGATGATGGTTTCAATTGTGTTTGTTTTTTTCCCCTTCCTACTTTAGGTGCTTTGAAAAAAATCTGTAAAACTTATTTCTTATTCATTTTCCTCTCTATGCTTTCTGGCATGTCACTGTCTCCTGTGTCTTGGAGGTAGATAAAATAAGATTTAAAAAAAATCATAATAATCTTTTTAGATGTGTCCTTAAATATTTATTTCTTTAGCTTATACAAGTGTTTTAAAAAGGAGAACTCTCCATATGATTTAGATACTCTTGACCTAGCTTAAAAATAAAACAGCAGGAATCTAATATAATTCAATGTTAAATCTTGCCCTCCCGACAGTTCTTTCCCCTTACTGTTAAATTCCATCTCCTGTTTCCTTCTTCTGTTTTCAGAAAATGGTGAGCCTTGTAATGGTCCCTGAGTGTCATCAGGTTCAAGGGTTGGGTGCTGGGGAAGAGTTCAGATTGCAAAGATACGGGGTTCTTACAGCAAGATCTTTGCCAGCAACTGCTTCTTACATCTTCTAATGGGGCTTCAGATTAATCACTTCTGTGATTAATCAGTTGTCAGATTTGTTAGGCCTGGGTGCAGATCCAGGAGGGGGGGAGGGAAAGGGTACAGTAGCACAGTCGCACTCCGCTTCTAGTCCATGCCATGAGACCAGCAGCTGAAGATTTTTTTTTTTTTTTTTTTTTTTTAACTCCCAGATCAGGTAAAAATTCCCTCCCCTCTGTGCCCACTGGCACATCCCCCTCTCCCCTGCCTGCCACTGCTGCTGTCCCTGGGTGGGAAAGCTCAGAATCCTTCCTGCCCCACTCCAGTTGAGTGGCATGAGAGCTGGGCTCAGCCTGAAATGATGGCAGTGGTGGCAGCAGACAGGTTCCTCCCTCCTGCCTGCTGCCTTGGGTCATCCCTGCCAACCCAGAAGTAGGCTCAGGAAGGGGAGACCCTATCCACCTGCCACAACTGCTGCTTTCCCAGGCTGAGGCCGGTTCCCTGTGCAGCTGGGCTGGAGCAGGTCAGGAGTAGCTCTGGAGCTCCCCTGCCCCCAGGACACCTGCAACAGTGGAGACAGTGGTAGTAGAAGGTGGGGGACTGGGAGGGGAGTGCTGCTGCTCCCTCAGTGTGATCTGCCCTTCCTAGTGGGAGGAGGGGGCAAGTGAGAGCAGGGGTTCAGCCATCCCTGAAATGTAGGTCTCCTTTACAAAATCCTGGATCCACCCTCTTAATGTCCTTGGGAACACAACTAAGATCTGATCTTGTTGCATTTTCAGGTGCATTCTTTCATTGTTAAAGGAAGCAGGAAGATCATCCCTCTACTCCCTTCTCTTTTGTTTAGTGTTGTAATAGGAACAGTTGTAAAAACCATGTTTGGGAAGGTCTGCTAAGTAATTCTATATGCAATTACAAATCAACTTCTCAGAAAAGTGTGCAGAGCCACCTACAGAATCTACAGTGGAACTAGACAGTTTTTCAATCTATTTATCAGTGCATGGCAGGTGAAACAAATATTGAACACAGAAAATCAATCTGTATCTTGAGTATCTCAATATATAAAAATCAGTTGAGATGCATTGTTTCTGGGTGGCTCACAGAAGTTTGTGAGTCTCTTTCTGACCTCTCCTGTCTATAGATGAAGATGCTCAATCTAGAATGTACACTGATTTGCCGCTCTATATTGGTGACTTGGAGTAACCAACACCTTTGCCAATTAAATTCTGATAAACAAGGTTCCTGGTATTTGAGGATTTCAACTGTGACATTTCAGTTAGGTGAGAAATATTGTAATATCACCCTTATTTTCAACTACTTGTATCTTAAAAATGGTGGTGGAACATTTTATTCTTAATCAATAGATATTTTTTAAGGTGTAAAGAAAATATGTGTAGTGGCATTTGAGTTCACCTAACATGAGGTGTTGCAGCCACTTAAATATTGCTGAGATATTATTTGAGGTCTGGTGATTCAGAAAGCAGCTTTGTTTTACATTAAGCTTCTTTATTTGTAGTCCTGGATGTGAAATATATGCTTTGCTTGAAAACAAAATTGGATTCAAAGTAAAATAAAGTTAAGAAGAGCTGAATATTCTTCAATATTCATTACCTCACTTTGATTTAATCACATGCCAGGTACATACATGAGTTTATGCAGTTTTATTTGATCCCTAGCAATTCCACCATAATGGGTAATCACTATATGAGCTCATTCTGGGATGAAGCTTTTATGGGCTACACAATAAACTGAACATGGAAGGGGCTTGTTGCTTGAAAACTGATGATCTAGGCTGAATAGCCCAAATTTGGTTTAATAGTAGAAGCTGACCAGATTTGCATCATCATTTTTAGATGAAAATTACAATTACAACATTATTAGTAAAGGTTTCCCTTTTTAAAGGGTTTATAAATGATTAATAGATATTATAAACGTGTTGTGGGTATTAGAGGTATGTGTTATAGCTGTAAGTACATCACCAAGATGATGCTACAAATGGTTATAAGTTATGCTTATAAATAAATTATTGAACATTTTAAATATTTTATTTTTAGAACATCTTGTTTTCTGGTGTTTCTCATTTTGGATTTGTCTGGCTTCAGATATCAGCCATTGGGTCTTGTTACGCCTTTCTCCACTAGATTAAAGAGTCCTTAATACCACCTGGTATTTTCTTCTTATGAAGGTCCTTATACACTTTAATCAGCTCTCAATCTTGTTTTTGCTAAGCTGAACAGATTGAGCTCTCACATGCTCTCTCTTTAGTCTTCCAGCCATTTTTGTAAGTATTTTGTAGCCTTTCCAGTTTTGTGTACTTTTTAAAATATGGTCATCAGAATTGCTTTCATTTATTTCTATACTGGTCTTATCAGTTCTGTAAATAGCAGTAAAAAGACCTCCTTTTTCCTACTTGTGACTGGATGTTTATACATCCAAGCATTATAGTAGCCCTTTGCACTATTTTCCATCTGTATAAACTGTTTATTAATGGGAGCTCAATTTAAAGCATGTCTAACATGATTACATTTTACCTGTCCATTTCCTATGTCCTGTTTTTCAAGTTCTGCAGTAGGCAATTCCCTGTTTTGTTCTGTTTTTTTGTCAAGAGGTACCTAGCAACTTATTGCTTCATAACCTTTTAAACAGCAGATGAGGACTGAGCTTCTACTCTTGGAATATTTGTTAGAGGGGAGCACTACTCAAGTTAACACTTTACTGTAATTTAACACACATACTTTATGTATGAACCAGTGTACTGAAGAGCATTCTGAATACTGCATAGTCTTTGAATTGGTCTGATTGCTGTAGTTGTTTTTAACACGGCATACAAGAGCCAATTAGGTGTCTTTTTTAATGAAAAACGAATTGTTTAACAAACTTAAATGTCTTCGAAAATGCGTAAGGGAGTATCAGGTGTTTGAAATAGAAGAGGGGAAATTATGAAATAACAGGGGTGCACCGATAGAAATTTTGGGGGGCTGATACCAACAGCCAGTTATTAATGAGGCATTGGCTGATGCTGATCCGATTTTTGCTACAGCTGCGTGCAGCAGATAAGTTTGTTGTGGTGGAAGGAGACAGAAGAGGCATGGGGGGGGCAGATCAATGCCCCCCATGGTGAGGGAGGCAGTAGGGGTGGGGCTGGGGTAGGCACTGGCAGGGTGGCATGCGGGATGAAGCCGCAGTTTGTCCGGGGGGTGTGGGGAGGGAGAACAGCTCCTGCTGCTATGCACGCCCCTGGAGGGCATGGGGGGAGGGCGTGTGGCCTGGGTCTGGGCAGGGTGAGCTGTAGCTGGGGCTAGGGGCCGTGCTGGGCTCTTCCTGGCAAGGGACCTGGGCTGTGCTGCTCTTGGGGTAGGCAGTGGCAGCGCTGGTAGGGAGGTTATGGGGGGCCTGCAGCCACCCCAAACTTTGCCATAGCCCCTCCTGGCCCCAGCCTGAAGCTGCATCCTGCCCTGCCCTGCGCAGATCCAGGGGTGCATGCCCTGCTGTGCCCTCTGTGAGTGTGCTGAGTGGCAGGAACTGCTCCCCTGCCCCATATTCCCTGGGATAAGCCCTGGCTTCACCCCAGCTGGGCAGTGCCTACCTCAGCCCTACTCCCTCCCTCACAACGGGGGGTGTTTATCTGCCCCCCTCATGCCCCTTACCTCCCCCCTCCCCTTCCATCACAACAGACTTACCAGCTGTATGCAGCTCTCCACGCTGCCAGACTGTGCTCCTCACTACCTACATGCTGCGCTGCTGCAGCGCACACACAGGGGCATTTATCAGCCACAACAGGCTGATTTTCTAATATAGTCAATTTTCTTTATATCAGTGCTGAACCAATATCGAACTGATGTCTTGGTGCTCCTCTATTAAATAAATAATGATGCAGTGATATATTGTAACTGCTTATAACGATTAAAATCAGTGGCACAACAAGCTGAGTTGGCACATAGGGCAAACATTGTGGGAGAGCAGAGGTGGTGGGAAGGGATGGGGTTCTGAGAGCAGGGGTAGGGGGTGCAGGATTTCTGAAAACAGGAAATTGGGGTTGCAGGTTCTGGGGTTGGTGGGGCAGGGGGAAGGTTGGCACACAGCAGCATTACCTATGCTAGGAACTTCTAAACAGTCCCAGCTGAACTTCTGGTGCTGTGCATGCTCTGCCCACCCTGGTTGTTGCTCTTAAAACAACAGAAGCTGGGAAGTGTTTCAGAGTTTCCAGTCTGGCAATGCTGCCAGGATGTGGACTTTGTGGGTGCCCCTGCCACACACCTATAGTTAAACTACTGATTAAATTAACTAATTCTTTGGTATATAAACTCAGCAGAGAGCACCCAAGGCAGTCCCATGGATTGTAACATCTTCCTTTCCATAGGTAGCACACTCGCATTCCCTCTATCATTGTGGGGGGGGGACACAAATTGGTAGTACTGTATTTGGGCAAGGGTCCTCTAGGCTGTCTGTCTGTTTTAGGCTCTTCCGTTGTTCCTACTTCTGTAACATGTAAGCAGCCTTCATACTTTAACATATTTAGCCTCACTGTACCTTTGTGCATTAGGGAAGAATCACTGACCTCACTTTACAGATGAAAAACTGAGACATAGTGAGATTTGCCTAAGGTTACCCAGAAGTCTGTGGCAGAGCTGGGAACTGAATTTGGTTTTCTTAGGTTTCAGGATCGCACTCTAACATGTGAGCCATTGTTTGTCTCTCAGAGTTCATTCCTCCAGCCCTGGGCCCATGTAGCCTAGTTAAATGTGTCTGAGGCTGGCATCGTTCTCTGACATTTCTTATGTAGATTCATTTTTAGTCCAGGTAATCTGTAGAGTTAAGATCAGAACTAGAGTTGGGCAAGTAACTTAAAGAATGATAAATAAAGTTTCATATATGCATTTTAATCTTTAAATTGATTCACACTGCTGTTTGCACCATTTTTGTGTTTGCTTTCCATAAATATGCTAGTAAATATGTTAATTGGTACGACTTTGCAGAAACAATGTCAGCTGTTCAATATTTGCCAAAAACACATTTTGGAATCACATTTGTGAATATTTGAATCAGAAAGCTGATTCTGGGGTTTAAACCCAATCACTCGAGTATCAGAAATGTATCGTGGGACCTGTGTGGCTGATAAAAACAGCTTGAATTTTTAATACTCTTCCTGAATTGCTCTTATAAATACAAACCTGTAATTAATTGTGAAAATCTCTATCAAACATTTTCGACTAAAGAACAAATTTGAGATAAAATCTTCAGAGACTATATGTAGTCAGGTAAAGGCCAGATTTGTTGAATACATTTTATGTTATGAGTGATTCCCACAGCTATAGATAGAACTGTGGTATGTACTGTGAATCTCAGAAAATTCAGAATGGAGAACATTGTCCAGTACCCATTTAGGCTAGGGACAGTAATTACACATAAACTGATATAAATGTTCAGAACCCAGTTCAAATCTGTAACACAACAGAAGGTCAGTGCACAGAAACCGCTTTCAAAATGGTTGAAACCAGTTTAAGAAATAACCTGAATGGATGTAGTATCAGCCTGAACTGATTTAGGTTAAATCAGTCTATTGAACTTTTGTCCCAAATCCCCTCCACATTCAAGTTAACTCACAGTCCCCCCAGCATCAGAGGATGCTTTGCGCCTCCCCGGCAAACTCCCTTTGTAGGGTGGATGGGCTAGCCCTAGCCCAAGTTGTCTGTTCCAGCCAAGGAGAGAGATGTGCTCTAGTGCCACCTGCTACCCCCACCTGCTGGCCTGGGCCACTGCAGATGTGGCTGCATTTCTGGAATCAGAAGTGAATGTCTCTTCACTTGCTGTATCCATTCAATCTACTCAGCTTAAACTAACCTGCAAAGATTGAATCGATTCAGCCTCAAGCTTTTTGCCTGTCTATACTTAGCCTTAAAGTATAAATTTAAGGCTTGTTCAAATCCCACTGGGATGAATGTAAAGGCACTGGGAAATAGGATTTCAGAGGATTAATCTTACCATGACAACTTAGATTTTTAATAAGTGCATTAAAACTGTAGTCTTAGTAGCTCTGTGCCTAATAATCAGGTTATTATCTAAAAACTATACATTTTTACCCTGAGACCTTCAGTGAAACAACCAGTTTCATTAGCATGGTAAAAATACCAATTTTTTACCATGGGGTGATGTTAATTTCAGACACTGTTACCTGATTCCAGTACAACATGGCTTTCTGGGAAATCTTAGGAATTTCTTATAATTTGGGCATATTTGATACTCAGGACTAGGCCTCTCTACCAGAAAGTTCCCTCTGCGAGTGGTGTCTTTGAGCCTCAAAACTTAAATTTCTTAGCTTCCAGATCAGTACCTCAAACACTAGCTTTTAGCCTAAGAGACCTGACCTTTTCATCATCTTAGAAAACGATTAATATGAAGCGTGACAAAGAATGAAGTTTTATTCCCTGGTGTGTAAGCAAACAAGCTGCTTGTGAGCAGTGACTAGAAACTAACTTCTGTTTTTATGCCAGATTCAGAATGGGCTTGGCCCAGGGGCAGTAAACCCAATATCTAGAGCCAAAGGGGAACATGGCTGAGAAACTTTTGCAGGTCAAACTACTATGTGAGTGAGAGCTACATGGCATTGTCATCTTAATCATTCATTCACCCAAAACAGCAGTTATTTTCTTACAAAGCAATTTTATCCCTGTATAGTAAAGCCCACCGTATGGTTCACAACCTACAATGTTGATTGTCAGTACTTCCTTCTCTGTCTGCAAGAAGTCCATGCTTTTGAAGCGGCAAAGCCATGATTCATGGAAAACGTAGTAAACCTTGGTGTGGCCATATCCCATGGAGAGTCACTGTACCATGTTTGTAAAGGGAGACAGATTGGCCCCACTCTTCATTTTCTGTAGAGAAAAGATATATGAAGATGGATGGGGAGAGAAGGTGGATGTATTGATCTATAAAAGCAAGGTATTGTTCCTTTCATCACATAGGTGAGGAATTCAGCCATGACCCCTGTCTTGGCCAACTCCTTTTGCCGTTCCTCAAACTAGGTTTACTCACTTGGGGTGACATTCTGTTCCCATTTGGTCATTTAGATTGGCATTTTATTACTGCTCGGCGTCTACGTTGCTACTGACTTAATGGTGATTTAGATGACCAAATAAGAATAGAATATTACTCTTGTAGGCTAGTGCACCTTGACCGTAGGATGGGGAACGTCCTGATTATGAGTGATTTATCTTTCTGTTTTGTCATTGCTTTCTTTGCCTAGCTGCCATTATTTCCCCTTTATTGAGGAAAAAATACAGAATGGAATTGTCTTTTTCTGATCAGGGATGAACAGCTATTCTATTAAGGAGGAAAAATGCTTGGGGGAATACCCTTTGGCATCCTAAAGGAGTTGTTTAATGCTTTTCTCCCCACTCATGTGGAAACCTGTTTGAAAAGGTTTCCCCAAAATAAAACTTTCTAGAATTGAGTGAATCTATTCCCAAAAGGAAGAGTAGTTTCAAATACATAAAACTGATGTTCTCCCAGAGGCCTACAGAGTTCTAAACAAGCTAGGAATGGACTGCTTAAACACCAGAACAAAGGTTTCCTACTAGTTCCACTGGCTATAGGCTTCAAAGAACACTGGTTGAAATATCCGTTTTGACAAATCTGCATTTTTGTAGGGGAAAAAAAAATGATGGTTCAAACATGTTGTTTTCAGTGAAAGCTTGTTTAAAAAAAACCCACAACAACCCTTAAATTAAGCATTTCAGTAATGGTAAAATGCAGCATTTTGATATTTTTAGAACGGGACATTTTTAAAGGGTGTTCAAAACAAAAGTGTTGTTTATATATACATTCAGAGGAAATAAGAATGAAATGTTTTTTGTTTTTTTGTTTTTTAAATATTAGTAAAACTTTCATTGGCCCCAAAATCTTTTCCTTTGGAATTTAATTTTGTGGGATCAAATGTTGGTCTGCTGTAACTCCTCCCCCACTTCTGTTTTAAATAAGAAATACTCAAATTGTGAAATTTCTTCAAAAACAGAAAATCAAATCTGTGGCCATGATTAGTTTTGAACCTTTGTATGAACCTGCATAATGATAATACTCCATAATCTATACTTGCATATTTTGGTTGGATGGTGGGATGATTTTCTTATTTTCTTTGAATATGTAATAACAGAGTGCTTAGCTGAAGGTACCGCCACCACATGTGCAGGCCCCTCTTTTGACCTCAGTAACCTGGACGGAACTGGTCATATATTTGCGTGCTTGTCAATGGAAACCTTGTATGGGATGGAGATTGGGGATTGTTCAGTTGGATAACAGATTTCCTCTCTTGAAATTTTGTCTATCTGCCTCCCTTCTGTGGTTTCATGTCCTTCCTTATATTCCTCTTTGAGATTAGGGCACGAGT
Source organism: Gavialis gangeticus (assembly GCF_001723915.1). Taxonomy (NCBI): domain Eukaryota; kingdom Metazoa; phylum Chordata; order Crocodylia; family Gavialidae; genus Gavialis; species Gavialis gangeticus. Next base: position 66,738,712 of record NW_017729022.1, read on the forward strand.
AGAATTGTTACTGTAAGGAGGTAACCTTGGAGAAATGAATGAAATGCCTAAGCAACTTAAAAAAATGAACTGGAAGGCATTATCTTGACTCTATCTTTGTAAATACCCACAGTAAGAGAAATCACTGCTGACCTGAAATGTTGTATGCTGTTAGTCTGAGATTCTCTTTACATGTAACAAATGATTGATATATGGCTCTGTTGAGTATTCAAGGGTATAACAGTGACCCCTTTAACCTGTGAATGGTGCAACATCAGTATCCTTTCCCACCTCTTTCTGAAAAATGGCACAACAGATAAGATGTAACCGTCATATTGCAAAAATCTAATTTTGTGCCTTGATACTGCGCAGTCATTTAGTACGCTCTTAAGCAAGTACTAAATGACTTCTCAGTAACTGACATTACTGCATAGTCCACTACACAGGTTTTTTCCAATGCTGCTGCGCAGTAGCAACAAGCTGCTGTGCAGTAGCGTTGGCTTCGTGGTTTGTGCCCACCGACACTACGTTGCCACAGCAATGAGCTACAGCAACGTAACTCGTCACTACAGCAGTGTAGCATCTTGTGCAGATGTGCCCACTGAGTATTCGAGCATTATATGTTGGCTATGCAGAGTGTTGTTTTTGCCTTTGTCAGATTTATAGTGAAGCTCTAATCACAGAATTGTCTGTTTCACTAAATTTTGCTCAACCAGATCTGTAGTCAATAGTAGAATGTGTGTGTGTTAATTATTATTTATATGAACTATTCTTCAAGGAAAAAAGATAAAGCGACTGACAGTTTCTTCAAACAGTTTTCTGTAATATTCTTTTCATGATAATTTTTAAATTTGAAGTAGTGACAAGGTGCCATATCAGGACACTTAACAGCAGTTTTATACAGTTCTAAAAGAGGGAGAACAAACTAGACATGAATCTTCCATACTGCTTTGTTACAAATGGACTCCCTGAGCTTGTGTAGAAACCTAATGAACTCAATGTAGCTACACAGAGATGTAAATATGCCATCTCAGAGTACAATTGCAGAAGTGGAGTTGAAATATTAATGTTGTTAAGTGGAAAAATGCCAAGAGTACATCTACCCAACATAATTATGGTGCAACTATAGCATGCATAGGTGCATAGTACGTAACACAATATAATGTGTATATACACCACAAAAAGTGAAAAGACATGGCTTCAGAATGGGGTAGTATTTAAACTACTTATCCAGGTTCTCAATAGGGATGTACTGTGGTCCAGACTATGTCAAAGCGTATGCCACCACATCTTCACAACTACTGTTACCTGTGTTATATACATTACAGGTAGTGTGCATATGGCTAACCATGCTGTAATCACACCTTCATTTCGCTGTGTAGATATTTATATGAAGTGTGAAGGTTGAAGTTGTCACCTGTATAGGGCAGTGCTCTATTAATATAGGGCTGAAGTTGATATAAAATAGAGGTTATTATTGGGAACTTTATTGCTGTAGCTGAAATAAATTCATAGTAAATGGTTCTCTAAAGCATATGAGAGCTGACAATAACCTAGGTTCTCAAAAAGAGACTAGAGTAGGAACTAGAATAATAACATGCGAGTGCTTTCTGTTTGGAGTAAAATGAGCAAATCATGGGATGAATAAGCTGGAGTAGAACAAAACTCAGATACTGATAGTTTTTTCCCATGTAGACTTTTCCCCCCTTTTCCTGACTCATTTCTCATTCATCTCTTCTTACCCATGTGACAGCAAGCCTCTCCTGGGACAATAACACTGTATTTACTCAAATAAAAAACAAGTTTTTTTCCCCCCAATCAGCATGGGGGGAAAAAGCCCCTCGTCTTACATTTGTATACAAGGAAACCTCATTAAATACACTGTCCATTATTAAACTGCTGCCAAAATCAGCATGTGCTCAGTAATAGAAACCAGCTATGAAGTTCATTAAAATAAGCTAACACTGAGCATGATTATAAAAGACATGGTCCATATTTAGGGGCTGGAGGTACTGAAATACCAGACTGGCACTTGGAAAGGCCTGAGCATGCCCTGACACCCTCCTCTGGTGCCAAAAATACTTCTTTTATTTTTAAGGAAAATGTTTTGTGTTACAAGCCAAACCAATTCCAAATCCCTGAGTCATTCAGGAACCATATATGGCTGTACTACTGGCCAACATCCTTCACCACCACCTAGGGCTTCAGATGTTTCCAAACCATTTGGCGGACATCCTGTGTGCAAGCCCAAGCCTGGAGGCTTGGGGGTTGGATGCCCTTGAGGTTCACTAGCCCTCAGCCATATGGCCACAGGAGCAAGCTAGGGAGGAGTCTTCCATTAAATTTCCAGTGGGAAGATCTTGGCTTTATGCCCACTTTCTGGAAAAGTGGGAGGTTAACTATACATTACTTCTGCAGGTGCTACCCTGTGTCAGAAAAACAGTTATTCCCAGCAACTAGGAAAACTGCCTTAGTAGTCACGGTATTTCCCCTGCTAGGTAAGATAGACTAATGCAACCCATTTGAATAAGATATATGTAATTCTGCCCACTGTGTTCAGGCCTGCTTAGCACCAACTCTTTTTAAAGTCACTACATTGAATACATTTTGACTTCTTTTTCACTTCAAAGCTGAGCTGAGCCTTTCTTTCACATTTCCAATGAGGCTTGTTTCTTCACCAGCCTTAAATTTCTGACAAACATCACCAAATGGGGCCTCAAAAGTTCACCCAGAACCCCTCCGTTGCCCCTTTTCTCAGCCTGTTGCATATGATTAGTGTGGCCTCGGCCTCCGTGAGGTAGAGTTAGACCAGGTTGCCCTGTACCTTATTTGCATGTACATTTTTGGAGGATCGAAGAACATCAGGTTCCAGTCATGTGGAGGCTAATTAGCACATGGATTCTTTGGGCTCAGGGAAGAGGTGTCTGGAGTGCATACATATACTGAGCAGTGCTGAGCTCTGGGGTCACCATGGCTTGGAATGCCATTGACTCTGCTGGGGCACAGCCCAATGAACTGTATGGTAAAGCAAGAGCCTTTTGGCTTTGGACTAATATCATACATAGTTTGTACTACATACAAGTAGATACAAAAGTGGTGCTTAAAATTGTGTATATGGAGTACCCATGCTAAAACTTGCAGCAGTTTCAAAAGAGGTAAAATGCATATTTCTGGATGAACTAAGTCTGTGGGTAATAGAGATACACAGATGCATTGGTCCGATATTGGATCAGAACAGATATAAAGAAGATTGGCTGTATCAGAAATCGGACCAATGTGGCCGATTAATTTGGCCAGTAAATGCTCTTGCATGCGCAGCTGCAGTGCAGTACTTGGGCGGCGAGGAGCAGAGCCCGGCAGCATGGAGAGCTGCGTGCAGCTGGTAAGTTGTTTGTGGTGGAAGGGGAGGAGGGAGGGAAGTGGCAAAAGGGGGTGCAGATCAATGCCTCCTGTGGTGAGGAAGGGGGCAAGGGCAGGCACTGCCTGGGTGGGGTGGGGTGCAGGACAGTATCGCAGTTCATTGTGGTAGGGGGGAGCTCCTGCCACAGCTTACACCCTGGGAGGGCACGGGGGGGTGGAGGAGGGGCATGTGCCCCTGGATTTGTGTGGGGCAGGGCAGGCAGGTTGCAGCTGCAGGCTGGAGCTGGGGCCGCACCAAGCTCTAGTTGGCATGGGCTGGGCTCGAGGCAGGGGCTACAGAGGGAGCTGGAACCATCCCAGATTTCATCACAGCCCCGTTCCCAGCGCTGACGTCACTGTCTGCCCCAGCTCAGCGCCCCACCTCCACCCACACGCTGGGAAAAGCCAGGGCTGCACCAGGCAGGCACTGGCCTCAGCGCTGGGAGTGGGGCTACAGCAAAATTTTGCGGGGCTGCAGCCCCCTTTGTAGCCCCTGCCCCAAGCCCAGCCCCTGCTGAGAAGAACCTGGCACAGCCCCAGCTGCAGCCTGCAGCCTGCCTGCCCCATGCAGATCTGGGGGCACATCCCCCCCCCCAGTACACTCCTGGGGTGCAAGCAGCAGTGAAAGCTGCCCGTCTCACTAGCTGCGACTCCATCCTGCGCCCCATCCCAACTGGGCAGTGGCTGCCCCTGCCCCTTCCTTCACCGTGCGGGGCATTGATCTGTGCCCCCCCACACCCCTTCCCACTCAGCTTTCCATCCACCACAACCAACTTACCAGCTGCATGCAGCTGTATCGGAGATCAGATTGGCATTGGCCAATATACCTCCTTAAAAAGCAGCTGTGAGTATCGGTCCCCAAAATCTCTATCTGTGCACCCCTAATGGGTACTATGTAAATTACTATGGACATGTTTATTTCAAGGTCAGTGTTTTCAAATTTGCTTCTCCCTTCCATATGGTCAGGGAGACCAGGGTCTGATAGTAAGGAAGGGGAAGAGATTGCAGGAGGGAAGAGGATGGCGGGGGGAGTCTGGGAAAAGGGGGCTGCCTGCCCCCCCCCCCC
>NW_017729022.1:66743177-66745303 GCF_001723915.1 Gavialis gangeticus
CAGGGGGGAAGGGGGTGGGGGGGGGAGTCGGGGAAAAGGGGGCTGCCCGCCCCCCCCCCCCCCACCTGATATGTTTTCTCTGCTGTAGCAGTGAGAGGGGGACAAGTGTAAGGCAAACCTCCAACAATTAGATTCTGTACCTGGAAAATTATAATGTGTACATTTTAAAATATAGAAAATACAGAATCTAATATAAGGGGGTTGTCTTATGTTCAGGGTTGTCTTATATTCAAACATATAAGGGGGAGTTAATTTGTGTTTCAAACTTAAAAGTCAGACATGTTTTGGGGGGCGGGTTCTCCCCATACAAGAACCTTCTATTCAAGCATTCCTAGGGGCCATTAGGATAATCTATTCTAAACTCCTGACCAACACAGGACAGTAGTCTTTGACTCTTAATCAGTAATCCCTTCATTCAGCACATAACTTCCTTTTGATCCAAAGCATATTTTCTAGAAAGATTTCTAATCTTGACTTCAGAGATGATGGAGCAGGGGCGGGCAATTATTTTGGGTAGAGGGCTGCCTACTGAGTTTTGGCAAGCCATTGAGGGCCGCATGACAGGCAGCCCAGGGCAGATAAATATTAATTTTCTAAATATTTTAGGGGCCCCGCAGGCCGGATAGAATGGTCTGGTGGGCCTCATCCGGCGCCCGGGCTGCGTTTTGCCCACCCCTGTGATGGAGTATCCACTCCATCCTTAACTAAATTGTTGAAATGGTTAAATTACTCTCTGTGTTAAAAATGCATGTTGTTTCTAGCCTAGAGAAATGAAAAGCAGCTGAAAAATACATTAAGCCTTGCCTTACCCATTTTCTTTGCTTTTTTTGGTAGCTCTTTCCCTGCTCAGGCAAACATTTTAATTGTCTGTGCTCTATTTGGAGGCAGTGAGAAGCAGAGGTTAGCAGCTAGCTACCTTTGCTGCTAACCCATGTCTTGAAAATTCTTAGACTGAATAAATTGGAAAAGAGATTTTTATATTCATGTTACTGTTACTGAGAAACAACTATTCACTGATTATGCAAATAGACCAATCACAGTGCATGAAATTGTATAATAGGAGATAAAAATGGACAGGCATGCACTGGTAACTGTACAGCATCCTGCACTTTGATTAGTTAATACAATGCCATTTCAGTATATTGTACAGTAAACGATAATTACTGTAGTGTATAGTACATAAAGCAGACTGTAGTAAATATTGTACTAAATACTACAAATATTATATCACTACAGTTATCAAAATATATTGCCATTCCAAGTTTGTTTTATAGGATAATTACCAACCATATCACAGCTCTTATATAGGCTAGCTGCCAGAAGACTGATGAAGCTTGAATGATGACTTGCCACCTGACCAGAAGAACAAATCCCTCAACCAAATTCTATATGCTGAGCTGCAGATTATCACCCTTTTAAGTTTTAAAAATAACTCTTCAGAAAGGATCAAATCAAACATAATTTTAGCAGCAATTTATGTGTCATTATTCACTTTAAGAAACAAGGTTCACTTAAAAAAAACAAAAAAACAAAACAAAAAAAACAAAACAAAACAAAACAAAACAAAAAAACCCCCAAAAAACCCAAACCCTGCCCATTAGTGTTAACTGTTTATGGAGACAAGGATTGTAATCTTTTTTTTAACATGATCGGTGTATTGAATTTTTCCAATAAGCCATGAAATCACTGTACAATAAAAGAACATTTACAAGTTACTCCTATGGCATTAAAAGAGAGATGTTTTTCTTTTATTTTTCACAGCATTAATTCTGCAGGTACTCAAGAATTATGTTAAACTAATTCTAGGATTTTAATATTTTACAATCTGTAAATTACCTTCCTGTCATTGTATTTTAATTTAGCATATGTAGATGATTTTAGAGAAGGTGATTTCCCTTCTAAACTATGGCATTAACAACATTCCTTAATTACCTAGTAACACAAAATTCCCTTTTTTTTAATCCCCAAAGAATCAAGCTATCATAACATCTTTCTCTTCAACAATGGCATCTGTTGGTGTAAAAACCTAGTGGAAGGCAGCATTCTCATCTCTCAGGATAACAGTTATGTTTTGTTTGATCATTCTCGACCGTGAGGGATTGCCACTGCCACCAAATGTTTGTAGT
>NW_017729022.1:66745314-66748424 GCF_001723915.1 Gavialis gangeticus
CCACTGCCACCAAATGTTTGTAGTTATTTTCTTTCTTTGCTGCAGTGTGCTTCATAGGCAGTGCTCTAAGATGATAATCTCAAGAAAAAGGTTACAGATTGCAGAATATTTTGAAGGAACTGAGAACAAAATTCTTCCTGAATTAGATAGACATAGCTGTTGGTTTCCGAAGAACTTCAGCTAACCTTCTCTGAACTTTTGCCAGTATACACAGAGATGTGTAAGTCTGAAAATAGTAATTATCTTACAACTGTTGCTGGGAGAGGGTATCAGTTGCCTGTTCATGCACATTTAAAGCAGAATTTGATGCTAGGAAGTAGAGTCTTCCTAAAGAATGAAAATACCTTCCACCAATTTTCTGGAACCTACTGTTTATCTGTTTTATGCCATAAGATCTCTGGTTTGTCTAGGAGTTCTGACTGTTATAATAGTCATCTGGCTTTATAGCTTTTGCTGGCATCTGCCTGGCTTAGTTTGGGTTTTAGTTTTAGCAGAGTTAAGATTTGAGTGCAGAACATACTTCAGATCATTTCTCTTCAGATTTTTCTTCACCCCCTACTTCCTGCCACCAGATATGAAACGCTCACACATGCCCCCTCTTTCTTCAGCTGCCATATTTGCACTTCAGTGATTTAATATTAATAGCAAAGATTAAGAAGTCTCAGCTCATCAGAGAGAAGATATTAATCATCATCAGGCCCAATGAGAAGTTTAATTTTCCGCTTCTCTTTCTTTCACTAAACTCTGGCGGCTGTCACTCGCACCGATGTCTGCAGGACATTTAATAATCTGCCTCTGCAGATGCATTTCAGCAGTTTCGCTTCTTTTTTTTCCTCCGTCAGTCTCGGTGAGTTTCATCGTTACAGGCTTTAATTGAAGACCACTGTCAAGAGATGGAGGGAAGAAAATTCTCCCTTGCACAAAGGTGGTTGTGAACCTATGCTTTTTATCGTATGCCAGAGATGGATGAATTAAATCAAGGCATTGAAACAGCTGGGAATTGTGGTTCTGGTATGTGAAATCCTATCTGGTCCTCTCAGAAATACTCCTTATTTACTTTGTGTTTTAATATGAATCACTTTACTATGTGCTGAGACTATGCAGGAGGAACCAAAAGTTTTCTGACACCAAGAACTGGTTTATACAGGAAAGTTTGATGAATTTTATTACAGATTAAGAATGGCCTTTTTAGTTTACTTAAAATGGTTTCCTAAGTAATGTACTGGACTAAAAGCAGTCACCTGGAGGGATGCACCAGTGTAACTATATAGCTTTACGAATTTACATCTTTCCTTACCCCTGTATAATTTTCCTATGTGGAAAAGGCTTTTATAAGGGAATAATTTTGTTTATAAAAAGACAGTGGACATAAGGCCATGCAAATATTAACTCTCAGGCCATGCACTGAACATCTGTTGGATACCGAAGCCACTGGTCTTGGATATTAATGCACAATTTTTGCATAATTTCCACTTACTGGGCTTTTAAGTCAGCTGTTACCAGTTGTAAAACCAAAACTTTTCATTAGGGATTCTGTGAATTGCAGTTTTTTAAATTAGGGAAGAACAAATCAGCTTACTCATAACAGCATAAGAAGTTAAAAGGCAGTTCAGCTAGCCACTTCTGTCTTTTGGCATAGATTGTATTTATTAGATAGCGGGTTTTCAGGCAGAGCAGTGACCCAGTTGATTAACTTTTCCAGCATATGATCAGAAATCACATTAATCCTTACAGGCTCAATTTTTAAGAACAGAGGTTTGTGTGTTTTTTTTTTTTTGGATACCACATTGGTTGTTCAGTTTAATTTAAAATTGTCATCCTAGTGGATCTGCCTCTTCAGTGAGTACTCAGTACCCAGTCTCCTTCAAAATAAGGCCCTTCAAATCTGAGGTGTTTTATTTTGGGCATGTGAAAACTAGCACTCTTAACACTAGTTACTTTTGAACATGTCTTTGTGGGAGAGTGGTTCATAACATGATGTCTCTATGTACACATGGATCTTTTTTTTCTTTCTTTCTGCAATGAAGGCACTTTCACAATTGCAGTTACTCCATCCCCCAAAAGCATCTCTGCTATGATCTTTCTGGATGATTCCTGTAAGTGAAGTATGTCTCTAAGTGAAAGTGGCCTTTTTAAAAGAACACAGTTACTATCAATAGCCACTTCTGCACTTTGGGAACTGAAGACACAATATGCAAGTAAATTAGGACAAAATGACATTAGCTCTCAGAACAAAATGCTATTACCCACTGCTATTGCTGCCTGCAAAGTTAGAGGGGGAAAAAAACAAATCTAAATCTATTAGCACAATTTTCCTTTTAATTGGAGTAGTAGTATATTTTGCAGGTTGACTTGAGGGAGCAAGACATATAATAATATTAAATGTCAGCCTGAGGCAAAATATAATAGTGTTTTGTAGGAAGAATGTGTACAGTATATCAAGCTGCAATCTAGAAATGTGAAATTCCATACACGAGGGAGGAAAAAACATGTATTTTTGTTTTCTGAAAGGTGAGAACGCTTTTGTAATGCTTGTTTTGGAAAATATTTGTGTACGTAACAAAGAGTCTCATATTTCTAATAATTAAAGAGGTTGTTTACCTTTGTATATTGACCAGTAAATAACAAAGAGTAGGAACATGTCACGCTATGTAGGTGTTGGCCAGACATCTTCTGATAAGTTCATAATGCTCTAACCATAGCCTGGCCACATAGTGCCAGGAAATCAGACAATTTTCCTTTATGATTGTGAAAAGGGAATGCTCCATGAGCAGGTACAGTTTTGTGTTTCAAGATTAGATGCATGGCAGTAACAGGCTTATTTTAAAAGGGTGCATAGGTACTGCTCAGTAGCAGACAGGAAATTAAATGTTCACATGGGTGAAAGGGTTATTAACCATAATAAAGGTGGGGGTGGTAGCAATAGGAGAGCTGAATTTGGAAGGGATAGTGAGGGTCAGAGCTATATTAGTAATAGGCATTGATTTGAACTGATGGGGATAGAGGGTGTGAGCGCAAAGTGGGTGAAATTTGGTGTAAAATGGGGCATTGAAAATTTATACAAAGGTTGGAGAAGTTGATGAATTTCATTGGGGGGAGGGGCAAGGGCA
>NW_017729022.1:66748435-66750830 GCF_001723915.1 Gavialis gangeticus
AGAAGTTGATGAATTTCATTGGGGGGAGGGGCAAGGGCATGGGTAGGGCATTGTTGTATCGTCATTTGGTTGTCACTTCGTAGACTTTAAGGCTGGAAGGGATCTCGCAAGATCATTGGGTCCAGCTCCCTGCCAACGGTCAGGAAGTCATCTGGGATCAGATCACACCAGTAAGATAAGCATCCAAGGGTCTCTTAAAGGTATCCAGAATAGGTGCTTGCACCATTTCTGGGGGGAGTCTATTCCAGGCTCTGAAGACTGGGACGGTAAAGAAGTTTTGCCTTATGTCCAGTCTAAAACGGTCTTCCAGCAGTTTGTGACTGTTAGAACTTGTCTTCCCTTGGGATGTCCTGGTGAACAGATGTTCTCCCAGTTCCTGATGGACCCCCCTTTATACACTTACAGGCTGCCACCATGTCACCCCTGAGCCTTTGGTTCTCCAGGCTGAAGAGTCCCTTGCCTCCCAGCCTCTCCTAAGGCCTGTTCTCTTGACCTCTAATCATGCATGTGGCTCTCCTCTGGACTCTCTCAAGCTTCTCCACATCCTTTCTAAAGTGTGGAGCCCAGATTTGTATACAGTACTTCAGCTGCAGCCTCCCCAAAGCCGAGTAAAGTGGGAGGATGACTTCTTGGGTGTTGCTTGAGATGCACTGGTAGATGCAAGCCAGAGTTTTATTTGCTTTGCTAGCTGTGGCATCACATTGGTGGCTCATGTTCATCTTGTGGTCAATCAAGACCCCCACATGTCTTTCGGTTGTGGCGCTAGCAAATGTAGCACTGCCAAGCCTATAAATACGATGTGGGTTTTTCTCCCGGGGTGGAGTACCTTGCATTTCTCAGTGTTGAGTGTCATCAGGTTTTGATCCGCCCACCTTGTGAGCCTGTCCAGGTCGGCCTGAATTGCCAGCCTATCCTCTAGCATGACTGTACTTCCCCATAACTTGGTGTTGTCTGTGAACTTAGCCAGTCTGCTTCTGACACCTGAATCCAGATCATTTATGAATATATTAAAGAGTACCAATCCAAGTACTGAGCCCTGGGGGGGCACCACTGGTCACCATGCGCCATGTTGATTTGGCTCTGTTGAGTATCACTCTCTGGGTCTGACCACAGAGCCAGTACCCCAGCCATCAGATCATAAGGTTGTTGAGGCTGCAGTTCCCTAATTTTACTTTGAGGACATCATGGGAGACCAAGTCAAAGGCTTTTTTGAAATCTAAATATATGACATCAACTTCTTCTCCTTTGCCCGGGTCATGCGTCACCTGGTCATAGAAGGAAATGAGGTTGGCCAGGCAAGACCTACCTGCAATGAAGCCATGTTGGCTATCTCTCAGAATATTGCCTTCTGTTGCCTTATTTCTTGTTAAAAATAATTCCACTGGTGAGAACACTAAAGAGCTCAGGGATGAGCAAGTGGTTTTGGTGCCAGAGTTGGCATTTTAGTAGTAATGGGGAAGAAAGAATGATGATAAAGAAAAGGATTGTGTTAGTTGTGAGAATGGGGTTGAGAAAGCAGGAGCTGGGATGTTGCACTGGAGATGGGGATGGTAGTAAAATCAAAGATGGGGAGATGGGGGTATCAGCTGTGGTACTGAAAGCAATCTCATTGGACAGATTAAAAACAAAAAGGAACTTTTGTGTGAAAATTAATTTACTTGAATCCCACATATACTTGTATAGACTTTTGATTTTAGAAACTTTAGTTGTTAAGGCTTTGTGTGCACCACAGTGGCAGCATGCTGTGATCTAGATGCCCCCAAACATACCTAGCCCACGCACATGCTCCAAACCTAGAAGTATATCAGCGGGGATGCTCCAGGGTCATCTTCAGAGGTTTTTATTTGTTTAAATTGTGTGTGTGTGTGCACGTCTATATACACACGTACATGTATAATACATCCATCCATCCATCCGTCCATGTATCCATACAGGGGTGTCCCTAGGGTGGGGCGAATTGTGGTGACTGTGTGCTTTGAGGGGCTCCGTAGACCCGGGCTGGCTTTGCATCTGGCTGCTTGACTCCCCCTCCCTTGCCCATCACTGCCACTGCCACCGTGTCCAGGCCCCACACAGGCTGATTTGCCCCAGGCCTCACACCTTACCTCGTCTTACCAGTCAGCCTTACCTCGATCCTGGGCAAGCTGTTCGAGAAAATTATTCTGGCACACATCCAGGAGGGGCCAGCAGGGAATGGCATGCTCAGGGGCAACCAGCACGGGTTCATCAGCGGCAGGTCCTGTCAGACCAACCTGGTGGCCTTTTACGACCAGGTCACTAAATCATTGGATGCAGGGGTGGCAGTGGATATAGTTTTCCTAGACTTCAGGAAGGCTTTTGATACTGTCTCTCACCCCATTCTCATTAGGAAGCTGGGGGACTGTGGCGTAGACAC
>NW_017729022.1:66750848-66757412 GCF_001723915.1 Gavialis gangeticus
CAAAAGAGAAGGCTGAGGGGGGATCTTGTGGCCTGTTATAAACTGGTTAGGGGGGATCAGCAGGCGCTGGGGGAGTCCCTGTTCCCCCGAGCGCCGCAAGGAGTGACCAGGAACAATGGGCACAAGCTGGCGGAGGGAAGGTTTAAGTTGGACATCAGGAGGCGCTACTTCATGGTTAGGGCGGCTAGGGTCTGGAACCAGCTTCCATGTGAGGTGGTGCAGGTTCCCACCCTGGGGGTTTTTAAGAGGAGGTTGGATAACCAACTTATTGGGGTCATTTGACCCCAGTGCTCTTCCTGCCATGGCAGGGGGTCGGACTCGATGATCTGCTCAGGTCCCTTCCGACCCTAGAAACTATGAAACCTTGCCACAGTCATCTTTGCATGCATGCACACATACATACATGTTATAGATTCTGAATATATTCTGCATGGAAGCTGCTGGTCAATACGGCAAATAAATTGGTGGCTGGTGGACCCCAAACTTCTGTGTGTAGCTACCAGAGTCACCATGCCTATAGCTGATGGAAGCGTTAGGAAACAAGCAACTGAATGAGCCAGAGTATTCAAATATTTTAAAGTAATTATATTTATGGATGAGGTTAACGATTTTAAGAGTTCTTAAGCAGCAAGGGAGAAAAGATTTGTGCTTAGTTCAAAAAGCATAGAAAATCTGTGTTTCTATATTTCTCAATATTTCTCAAGATGAAATCTGTCATTGAATGAAGTATTTAATGAAGTGGAAGAGAACAATGATTCTGAAAATGGGCAAGATAACCCAGGAGGTCCTTTTGAGTCCTGTATTCCGAAGTGGACATTGTTACTAAAACATAGCTTCAGTGATGATTGAAGACCCTGTTCTGGGCTTTCCAAGAGCTCTTCACTGTCATATTCATGTGGGACAAGTCCCTTTCCAATAAGGTAGAGATTAGCCAGCACAGGTCATAGGAAAACTGTGAAAGGCAGAGACCTGAGGTTGGTAAGAAAGTTGCAACTTTCCTCTGTGTTAAAATCATCACTTACAATGTAGCACAAAATGAGCAATTTAAGAAGTGATTAAAGTACTTACTTGGATGTAGTGCTGTACACAGATATAAAGTGACAGTTACACTACTAGATGTAGCAGCTGAAGAAAGCAAGGAAAAATTAAAGAACTGAAAGAATCAAAACTGACATTATTGCAAGATGGTTGGTTGAACATGAGTAATGACCAGATAATGGTTTACGGGAATCCATACAGGGAAAAATACGTTCCTACTTAATACTATTGATTCTATGTCTGTAAAGTAAACAGCAGATTGTTGCTTCCAGGTTGCTGGAGATGCCAGCAAAGAATACAAAAAAGAAGTTTATGTTGGAGGTCTCTGCCATTTTCTCAGACAGCAAAAGTAAAATGGGAAAGATGAGAACTTCTCAAGTACAGTTACCCTACACTTCCATGTATCATGTGTGTTCTAATGAAGCTTGTTGGGAATATGGTGGTTTTTTATTTCATTCTTAAAATGCAGTATATACATTGAAAAATGCCTTCAGAGTCACCATCAACACTATGGTTGGTGAACTGAAAACAGAGGGATGATGCCCAGTGAAACTCTCAGGAAGATTATGACAGAATATATTTGCATCCGTTAACAAAAAGTATATTAAAATTTGTATTGGGTATAATGGAAAACTTGTTCAAAACAGTATGTATTTTACGTAGCAAGGAACTCCACAGAGTCATTAAAATTACTAAGACAACTGGAGGGGCTTAACTAGTTGCAGGTTTATGACGCTATGCTTGAAGTCTCAGTGGAAATTTAGTTCAGTCTATACCACATAAAGACAAAGTTGAAAAGTAATGTGGAGATATTATGAAACCTCCGTTACTGAGTTGCTATGAGAAATCCCAAAGACAAAGGTCAGAGGCTGAACTCGAAACAGGAAGCAAAGGCTGAAATGATGCATGTAGTCCTAAAATCTTTCTCTCCTAGCATGTAGATTATACATCCAGATTTATAAAAAACCATTTATGAAGGAGGCTGGAGATGCAATTCATTTAAACAAAATGAAAATTGCAGAGACAAAATCACAAAAAATAAGAGTTCAGATATTGGACCATTTAAAAATTATCTGTATTCCTATGTAACCAGCTCATCAATTTATTTGTATCCCATTCAAGATAGTTCCCTTACGGCTAGACACTCAGAAAGCAAATAAGTTTATATATCCATTTTTTGACAATACATGCATCCTTACCAGCTTTTGGAATTAATGCTCACAAATAAATTTCATAGTATGGGTTTGTTTTATTTAATACAATATTTGTAACTGTTTCTCCCTTTCCCCTAGTGGACAAATTCTCCCCATCTGCCATAAAAGGAAAATAAAAGGCATATTTTAGGGCTGAGGAAAATCGAACCCAGGCGGTCAGTACCCACCACGGATTTGTGGATGTGGTGGGTGGTCCATTTTTTGGATCTTACGGGTTTTTGCAGAATACAAATGCAGTGTCTTGTCCAGGGAAATAAACTATTTGCCTCAAAGGACAAATAGATATAAACTGCCTGTGAATGAACTGAGCCTGGAAATTTGAAGCAGGTTTATAAGCATTAGAGCAGTGAGGTTCTGGAACATTGGGCATAACTGGGGCAAAAGAACTAAATAGGTTTAGAATGGAACTTGATACATTTCTTAAAGGGAGTATGTGACAGCTGCCTGTGATAATGTGGGGCTTGAACTCAGTAACCCAGGAGGTCCCTTCCAGTTCTGTATTCTTAAGTGGACCTCTGCCAGTTTGTCTGCTTCTTGCTTTACTAGTCCATTTCAAGGTTCGGCTGAACAGGCATAAATCTCTCCTTTTTTTTGGAGACAAGATTTTAATGGGAATTTAAAATCACAGAATCATAAACAATTAGGTTTGAAAGGAACCTCAGGAGGTCATCTAGTCCAGCCCCAGCTAGATTATCCCAGCCAGGGCTTTTCTAGCCGAGTCTTAATAACCCCCAGGGATGGAGATTCCAGCACCTCTCTGGGTAACCTGTGCCACTGCTTCACTACCCTCCTAGCGAGAAAGTTCTTCCCAATAACCAACCTAAAGTTTCCTTGATGCAGCTTGAGACCATTGCTCCTTGTTCTGGCATCTGCCACCACTGAGAGCAGTCTAGCTCCATCCTCTTTGGAACCAACCACCCTTCAGGTAGTTAAAGGTTGCTGTTCAAGCAGCCTTCAGTCTTCTCTTCTGTAAACTAAGTAAGCCCCAGTTCCCTCAGCCTCTCCTCAAAAGTCATGTGCCCCAGCACCTCTAACCATTTTCATTGCCCTCTGCTGGACTCTCTCCAGTTTGTCTATATCTTTCTGTAGTGGTGGGTCCAAAAGGGACACAGTACTGCAGATGTGGCCTCATCAAGTGTTAATAGAGAGGAAAAATCACTACCTTCAGTATGCCAGCAGTACTCCTACTAATGCAGCCTGGTATGCCATTAGTGTACTTTACAACAGGAGTACACTGTTGGCTCATATTGAGCTTATTGTCAACTGTAACCCCTGGTAATTTTCTGTTGAGCTGCTGCTTAGGCAGTCTGCCCCCAGCCTGTACTCATGCATGGGTTTGTTCCATCCTAAATGCAGGAATGCTCTTGTCCTTATTGAACCTCATGAGATTTCTTTTGGTCCAATCCTTCAATTTATCTAGGTCACTGAATCCTACCCTCCAGTGTGTCTGCTACTCCCCCTAGATTGGTGTCATCTGCACACATGTTTATGGTGCACTCCACTCCATCTTCCAGGTCTTCCCAGCTGGCTGCAGGACTGACTCCTGGGGCACTTGACTTGATACCAGCTGCCAACAAGACATCAAGCCATTGATTACTACCCTTTAAGCCTGAAGATCCAGCCAGTTTTCTACCCAGCTTACAGTCCATTCATCCAGCCTGTACTTCCTTAGCTTGCTTTTAATAATGTTTCAGGAGACCCTATCAAAAGCCTTCCTAAAGTCGAGATATATCCGGTTCACTGCTCTTCCCACCTTCACAGAGCTAGTCATCTCTTCATAGAAGGCAGTCAGGTTGGTCAGGCTTAACTTGTCCTTGGTGAATCCATGCTGACTATTCCTAATCACCTTCTCCAAGTGCTTAGAAATGGCTTCCTGCTTGATGATCTTTCCAGGGACCAAAGTGAGGCTGAACAGTCTGTAGTTCCCCAGATCTTCCTCCTTTACTTTCTTCAAGATTGGGACTATATTTGTCCTTTTCCAATCATCTGGGAGCTCTCCTGTTTTCCACAGGTTTTGAAAGATAATAGCCAGCAGTTCTGTAAACACATCAGCCAACTCCTTCAGCACCCTTAGAGACATTGCGTCTGCCCCCATGGAATTGTACACTCCCATCTTTTCTAAATAGTCCCTAACTTGTTCTTTCACCGCTGTTGGCTGCTCACCTTCTCCCTAAACTGTGCTGCCAGGTGCAGTAGTTTGGTAGCTGACCTTACCTGACCTGTGAAGACTAAGGTGGAGTATTTCAGTCTTTTCCGCCTCATCTGTCACTAAGTTGCCTACCAGTAAGGGACCCACACTTTCACTGATCTTACTCGTGTTGCTGGCATACTTGTAGAAAACCTGCCTGTTACCCTTCACATCCCTTGCTACATGGAATGCCAATTGCACTTTGGCTTTCCTGATTTCATCCCTATATGCCTAAGCATTACTCCTCTCGCTCCTAGTTATTTGTCCAAGTTTCCACTTCTTGTAAGCTTCCTTTTTGTGTGTTAGCTTACTGAAGAGCTCCTTGCTTAAGCCAAGCTGGTCTTCTGTCATACTTATTAGTTTTCCTGTGCATCAGGATGGTTCATTCTTGTGGGGAGCTCTCCTGGACTCCCTTCACACTCAGACTGGCCTCCCAGGGGATCCTGCTCATCAATTCCCTGAGTGAGTTGAAGTATGCTTTTCTGAAGCCCGGCATCCATATTCTGATGCTCTCCTTTCTTCCTTTCCTCAGGATCCTGAGCTCAGTCATCCTGTGGCTGCTACTGCCCAGGTTGCCATGCTCTCCTCACCAGTTTTTTTCCCTGTTTGTGAGCAGCAGGTCAAGAGGAGCACAGCTCCTAGTTGGCCTCTCCAACACTTGCACCAGAAAATTGTCCCCGACATTCTCCAAAAAAATTCCTGAATTGCCTTCACACTACTGTATTGCCCTCCCAAGAGAAGTCAGGATAATTCATGTCCCCCATGAGAACCAGGGCCTGTGATCGGGAAACTTCTAGTAGCTGTTTGAAGAAAGGCTCATTCACCTCATCCTCTTGGTCTGGTGGTCTCATAGCAGAAACCCACCATGACATCACCCTTTGTTACTCTCCCCTCTGACCTTATCCCAAAGACTTTCAGCAGGCCTATTTCCAGTTTCATACCGGACCTCTGAGCAATCATACAGTTCTTTTACATCAAGCACAACTCCTCCTCCTCTTCTCCCCTTCTGGTCCTTCATGAGCAGTTTGTACCTATCCATGACAGTACTCCAGTCATGCGAGTTATCCCACCGTGTCTCTGTTATTCCAATCACCTCATAGTTCCATTACTGAACATGGACTTCCAGTTCTTCCTGTTTTAGCACTTGGCCTCTTATATTTAAAGAAAAATCAGTTTTAAGGGTTACTGCTCTAGCTCCTGAGATTCAAGCTGCATAGAGACATTAATGTCTCCTGGAATTAATTTCTTCCAGTAGAAAAATATCCTGGAGGTGGTACCGTATAGATGTTCCTCCAGCCCCATGGCTGGGGAGCTTCGCAGGCAAACTCCTGCCATTTGGGGAGCCCATTAATTAGTAGACTCTCCTGTCCCCTGCCTGGAAAGGAACAGGCTGCTGACAAGCAGCTGGTGCTACAGACAACTCTGGGAGGGTTCCCGCCTGGGGAGAATGCCCCCCTATTCTGGCAATAAACTGATTGGCAGGAGGGGAGCATTCTTTTGTGCTAGGGACCTTTGCACTCCTTTGGGCCCAACCAGTGGCATGCAGAGAGAAGTGGGAATAGTTAGCTGCTGCAACAAGACTCCAGAGGCCTTATGGCAGGAGCCTGACAGCCTGCCTTGCCCCCATGCTGGTCCAGGTTGATGAAGAGTAGGGTGAGGCAGGAATATTTTACTGTGGCCGCAAGGCTCCCAAGCTTTGCCTCTATTGCACAGCAACCCCCTTTGCCCCACATTGCTCTAGGTCAGCTGGGCAGTGTAGGTGAGAATTTAAAAGATGGAGGGGCTGAGAACTGGGTGTACAGAGGCTTTCCCCGGCCTGGCTTTCAGCTCCGGGCTCCCTCTCAGGTGGGCAGTGGGGCAGCAAAAGGGAGTCAACAGGACCTGGGAGCTGGATTGCGATGACTTCCTTGGAGCTTTGCTTCTGGCTGCTGATCTTTAAATCATGTTGCCACTACTCAGCTGGGCAGTGGAGCAACAAGGGGGAGCTGACAGAAGCTAGCATAGCCCTCTGTCTCTTCTGAAAACTGAGGACTGCCTGGCTTGAGAGAGACAAAGGGAAGAGTGGCTGTTGCTCCCTTCACCTTATGGTGTATGAAAGGGAGTTGCAGCTTCCCCCCCCCCCCC
>NW_017729022.1:66757609-66786822 GCF_001723915.1 Gavialis gangeticus
GCTTCCCCCCCCCCCCCCACCTCTTCCAGGCCACAGTGACCTCAGTTTGGGGAAGAAAGGTAGTCTTTCCCTCCAGCTCCACTCATCCTAGTCCCCAGGAAGAGTTAAGCCAGGGGAAGGTGTACAAATGTTCAGTCTCCTGGGAGAACACTACTGTGAGAATGATTTAACCTTGATTATTTCCAGGTTATTTTTCTCTCAGAGCAGTCATTTTTGCTCCATGGGGAAAAAGCTTGAATGTCTCTGCTTTTTTTTTCTCCTGGGAGAACAGTGATTCTCCCAGTAGAAACTGAACATCTGTACACATTTTATATTGTGCAAGTAGACACTGTGTAAGTGAACCCCATGTTTCTGATCCAAAAAATCAGGATTTTCATAGATCTGGTATATAAGTTGACCCTGCCTTGCCAGAACCACCTCCAGGGACTGCATGGGGGGCTGGCAGGAGGGTGGCTAGGTGCACTGGTGGTGGGAGAAGCTGGTGGGGACAGTATGAGAGGTGCTGGGGCAGCATCTTGTGCACTGGTAGCCCATCTGGCTGGGCCCAGGGGGGAGGAGCTGCCACTGTGGGTGGAAAGATTGGCACCCCTTGCAGCTCAGGGGCTGCCTGGCCTGCCAGCAGCCTGATTCTCGGCCACAAGAGAGGTGGCCAGGCTCTGCAGAAAGAAAGGATTGGGTCCCCTGTCACTTCCACCTTCAGCACACTCCTGCATGTGCCAGGATGCCTGGGGATGCCCAAGAAGGGGCTGGCTTGCCCCATAGGCAGTGCAGGAATGTGGCTGGGTGTGTTGGAGATGAGAAGTTGGCAGGGACAGCATGAGAGACTCTGGAAGCCCGGGCTTGGGGAGAGTTGGATTGGGCCTCCCCAAGCTGAGCCAACACCCAGCCCGCTGGCAGCCCAACCAGGCCTAGGGGGTGCCAGTGCTGCGGAGGGGAGTCTGGCCTAGCCTTAGCACTGGGGAAGCCCCTAGATGCTAGCACACCACCTCCACTTGCAGCAGGGTGCCAGTGTGGGGTCGGGCTGTAGTACTGATGCAGGGTATAAGTCAAGGTGAAAATTTAAGGGTAAATATTTAGGTTTCAAACCTAGTTTTATACACTGTGAAATACAGTAGATAAAGAAAATGACACTTACCTCCATGAAGTCAAGTGGTTCCAGATCTACTGATGAAAAACAATGCTATATAAAGTGCTAGGTATTATGTTTAGGGATCTACCCTATTCACGATCTTGCGGTTTTTGTGGGAACCACAAAAAAAGTGGTTTCCATGAACCCTGTGAAAATGGTGACCCCTGCAATTTTTCGTGTGGAATCTTCAGGGGGAAAAAATTTACTAAAAACAAAATGTTGGCTCCTGCTGGCCAATGTTGGCCACTTTCAGTCCAGTGGCTGAAAGGGTTGCCTGTCATGCATCCCTGCCCCTGTCTGCCAGTTAGTTGGAAGGGGCAGGGCTGCACGATGGGCAGCTCCTTTGGCCAGTCAGCAGCGAGGGGCAGCCCTGCCCCGAGCTAGTCAGCAGCGGGGGTGGGGGTTCTGCAAGAAGACTGCAAAAATGGCACTGAGAGTCATGAGCGGCTCACAATTTTTCCCTCTCTTCAGCAAGAATTAAGTAGATCACTGATAATGATGATGATTTCATTGGGAATGTTTGGAAATGTTACAGCTATCTCAGGAAGCAAAGAAGAAACAGCATGGATGGGGACGAGATGGTTGTCATTGCTTCCAGGTTCTCTGAAGGTTGCTCAGAATTCTCCCTTGAATTACTATCTTTTTCTGTAACCATAGTTGCACAAATCATTTATGTTGAAATAAATTCACCTTCCAATGTGTCTGATTTCAGGCAATCCAGTCTATAAGGAGACACATGGCATATATTGAAGAAGCTCTGATCCACATAGTATTTTTCCTGGTGCATTGATTTCTTCCTGCTGTACTTTCTATCCTGAAGTATACAAAAGTACTCTGCAAACTATATGCTAGATCCTGAGAAATACCGAGCCCTGCAGCTCCCAATGACTTTGATTTGAGTTGTGGGCAGACAGCATCTGTCATTATGAGGCCACAGAAGAGCAGAGAAATAATGCACAAAGGGTTAGGTCAGGAAGCAAAGAATAATACTCTTTCAAACTGAAACAGCAGGGGGAATATTAAGAATATGGAATATAGTTATTATGTTTGAATCTGACCAGGACACTGGGGAAACAGCCCTGCTCCTGCTGCAAAAAGTGCAGCAAAATCTTTAATTATGAATAGTCAGGATCTCTTGTTACTCTAAACAACTGATTCAGCCATAGAGAATGGGAGTGGTAAGCCCAGCAGGATGGGCTTCTGATGTATCTGTAACTACATTCAGGTGATTATTATAATAAACATTCTGCTTTTGTCCTTGGCTTAAAATATCTCTTCTCTACTGTGGTTTCCACAAGTTTTGCTGATTATCAGAAGTCAGGTGGCAAAAGCTCTTGGCCTAAATAAAAGTTCATCTTTTTTTTTTTCTTGCCGTTTTTATGCATCTACAAAGCTAAATTTCTGATATCAAAATAAACTGTGGCATCATGTTTTTTTACTGGGAAAGGATAAAGCTTCTTCAAAGCATAACTGAATGTGATTAGACCAAAATGACATCATCTTACCCTTAGGACCCACTGTGTATGCATCTAGTCATGTCGTCTTACTTAACTGGCCAAACAAAGCTTTTAGTGCTTTTATTCCCTCTATAACTGCAGGGCTTAAAAAAAAAAAAGAAAAAGAGAGATAGTAAGCTGGAAGCTGTTCTTTTATGTACGTCATCAACAGAGTTAACAATATTGACAGCTCTTTAGGTTTGACGTGGCATGAGAGAGAGAATTCCATTTTCTATTCCAGGTTGAGTTTCCATAACTACTAACTTGGGAAACTATAGTTTCCCATCTCAGTAGATCAGTGGATCAGTAGATCACCAGCCTGCCCCCATCCTCCACTACTTCCCTTTCTCTTCTGCTGCTTTGGTACCTCCAGCCC
This sequence comes from Gavialis gangeticus, assembly GCF_001723915.1. Lineage (NCBI taxonomy): Eukaryota > Metazoa > Chordata > Crocodylia > Gavialidae > Gavialis > Gavialis gangeticus. The sequence goes on from NW_017729022.1 coordinate 66,760,611, forward strand.
AGTTCTGCCCAGTTTGGAGCTGCTGCTACTTCTTTAAAAGGCTGGGCAGCGGCTTGGCCAGGACTGCCACTGCTGCTAACTGCCCCAGAGCTGGAGCAGAGATGAAGCAGCAGAAGGCAGAAGGTAAGCAGGGGAGTGGGTGACAGGCAGCAGGGTGCAGGCACAGGTGTGGGGGGTGGGAGGGAACAGGCATAGATAGGCATGGGGGGCAGGCCCAGGCACAGAGGGGCAGATGATGGGGGGGGGCACATTTAGAGGGCAGCCACTAGGAGGTGGGGCAGGCAAAGAGGGCAAGGTTTCCCTGCCACAGATGGTGGGGGAGATAATAGTTTAAGACTGCTTTCCACTAATTAGAATCTATACACAGAAAATGATAACACATTTATAATTATCAGTATATTCAATCTAATTAATGGGGGGTCATCTTACATTTTAAATTGTCTTGGATTTGGGCAAATATGGTACATCTAAGTTTGACCCTGCCAAACTTCAGTAAGTTGTTTGGGGTCACAGTATAGTTTTTGACCAGAATTTGAGATGATTCACTTAAGTGGAGTTTGACATTAGGAACTTAGCTCATAGTCTATTTTTTTTTTTAATTTAAAAATATTTTTCTAATGATTTTTGTTGCATCTTGTATTGTAAAACACTCCATATTAAAAAAAATCTTGGCTAGCTCTAGTCTTAAAATTCAATTCCAAGACTAGAAAAGACAAATCTGGAAGTTATTCATTGAGCTATTAAGACCTAAGACCAATGAAATGGCCTTCAAAGCATAAGCTAATCCGTAAACCGTAAATCAGTCTTTTATCTTAATTTTTCAGGAGTGGACATAAATAAGAGAAAGTGGCAGCCAGTGGAAATCCAGGCGATTTTGTTCAGGTTAAATGAATTCAAAACGATTTTGAAAGTTTGGAAATTCATAGATAAGGCACCTAAACTGCCTAAACTCTGACTCTGTGCTCATGCCCTGTAACAAATGAGAACTTTTAAGAAAGCCTTAAAAACAAGCAGTTTTTCTTTCCATGAACACTAAAAACTACAGCACTGTTAATTGTCTAGTGGTTGCTTTGATTTTACTTAGGCTGTGGACTTCTTATAGCTCTTAGAAGAAGTCCTTGCTCTAAAAGTCACATCTTAAAATGCAGACATGAAAGGAACAAAGTAAAGAAGATATGGTAGAGTAAGTACTGAGTCACTGTGAGGGCAGGCTGAGCAGTTTGGGCACCTTAACTATCAACTATTGCACTTTAAAATGTTTGAGTTTCTTTTAAGTTTAACCTTAGCTGGGAAAGGCTTCCTGTGTGTCTAAAATTTTTGGAGAACTGCCACATTTCATAAGGGTTTTCTTTGTTGATAATTGCTTTCAATCTGAACACTGGTTGGTTGAAAGTTTTTGTTTGTTTGTTTTAATGGGTAAATTATAAATAAGTTTGACATCACTTATGAGGCAGAAAAAGAATCCTAGCATATGAAAGAGTAAGCTTTTAATCAAAAATACTTACCTGCATTTACTTTTCAGTGACCTATAAAGAGACTTTTGCTCAGGGTTGTTGTAGTATGAAGGGCCCTCTCCAAGGTCACTCTGACCCCTCAGATTTGATATCATGAACAAAAATTACAGAAGCGTCCAAAGACCTTGCGTCTCCAGAGTCCTTAATAGCCACTTTGCTTCTTTTTTCCACCTTAATTCACTTTGCGTAGCTTACTGTGTTCTGTTCATGTAGCTGAACTTCTGTTCTGATAAATGCTGAAGTTATATGCGCGCGTGCACACACACACACACGCACGCACGCACGCGCCAAAGTTTTATTTATATATATAAAACAAAAATATATGTATATAAAATATGAAATTCATCATTGAAACGCCTTTCTGTCTGGTTTCTCTGCTTTTGCTGTCTCTCAGTATCACAGCCTGTCACTCTGTCATGCTCTGTTGCCCACTCATACACTCATTCGTCTTCCTGCTTTTTCTTTCACACTTACGCTCTGTTACCTTCTGTCACTCTCACTCCAGTTCACTCAAAATGCCCCCCCTATTTTCCCTTTACATTTGCAGTGGTTCACACTCCCCTCACACCCTCACACTTTCCTGAATGTGTTCATGCTTGCACCCTTTTAGGCTCTTTTCCTTACACTCTGTTTTATGCTTCATTTCACTCTGGTGCTGTGTCATACACATTCAACCTTTTATATTTTATCAGCAACTCCTAAGGGTACATTTGCAATGCTGCCATGCTAACCACAGGGAATCAGGTCTGCCTTCTGGTGTTTCGCTAAAGCATTTATACACCTAGTTCAATGCAAGCAATGCTGCTATCAGAAATCCTCAGCCCCTACTAGTTTTCCTTCACTTGTCACCGTTAATTCTCTCTCCTTTTTTTTAATGGTCCTCTTTTCTTTTTCCCTCTTCTATTTTAATTGCTTTCCACCAAAAAAGTAATTTGGTTTTATATTTCAGAAAACCTCACACAGTTTGATAGTAATGCATTCTACCTGATGCTGCCAAGGAACCTAGAAATGGAGCTATAAAATAGAACACTGCTACCCTAATTTTCAGAACAGGCCAGATGCAAGAAAGGTTAAATCCTCTTCTTCTGAAGTAAGGCAATCCAACTTCACATCCATGTCAGGGGCTGATTCCTTTTCCTTTTCCTGAAATGGAAATAATTAGTTCTTAACAGAAAAATGTATATACTGTATTTGGGTTTAATACAAAGATGGAGCATATGTAAATCATTTACATTTTTAAAAGAAGCTGATACAGAAACCTAGAAGTAAATATTAAAATATAATATTTTAACAACTTTTCAATGTGAGCATTGCAAATGATCCATCTTCTGCACAAGAGAATCTGTATAAACTAATTCTTCCGTTAAGGCTAGATGAAGCAAGTAAGGGACTCCTCTGTAAGTCACTAACTCTTTCAGTGAAAACCAAAAAAACCCTCTCACCTAGAAACAATGGGAACCTATACACGTGCCTAATGCCAGCTCCAGAGCAGACTTGATTAACTGAGTCTACTGGAGCATGCTAATTAGCTAATGTCATGAGTATTCAGCATCCCTGTCATTCAGATTGGTGGCAGGGGTGCTTTAACTAAAACTTGTTGAATGAGTTTTAGTTCAAGTGCCGCCAGCACCATTTGAATCATGGGACACTGAATCCACAAGATGCTGTGGGTGCTTTAATTAGAGTAGCTCCAGACAGCCCTGCAGCCTCCCACTGCCTGGCACAAGTATCCCCTCCCCCCCTGGCCTCCAGGGGCTGCATTCAGCCCCAGTTCTGTAACCCGTTATGCACATCCCAGGGACCCACCACACAGGGACAACCAGAGCAACACTGGTATGAGATGGGCCCTGCTGAAGAGGGATAAACAGGATCATCCATCTCTGTCCCTGCACCTTGTGAACTAGGGGCTCTGAGGGCACAGGCACCCTCTTACCGACTTACGTGGGAATGCACAGCTTTTGATCCCTTGTCTGCTCAATGAACAGCAGCATTTACCTAGCTCAGCTTGGCCTGGCCTGGTTGGGCAAAAAGCAGTGTGGAGAGCAGCAGAGGAGGCCTGCAGCCAGATACTGGCACAGCAAAGTGGTCTCCACAATGAGGCCACAGCAGCTACAAGCACCTTGGAGGGGTACCCAGGACCTTGGGCGCCAGGACCCAGAGAAAGTTGAATTCAGGCAGCATCAGCAGATGATCATTGTCACTGCTTAGGAAAAAAATTAAAAAAAAAAAAAAAAAAAAGAGAGAAAGTTGTGAGGGCATGGCATCAAAGTTCATCTCATTTGGGGCTATCACTGAAACATTTATGGGCCTCCAGTTGGACAGCCCTGCTTCAAAGTAGTACCAAACAGAGGTCAAAAAGCACATAATTGTCCAATAAACCTCTTCATTGTTGTTTTTTATCCTATTATATTTCTTCCTTCTAAGTGCCTGTCTAGCTCTATTTACTATTAAAAAAAGTACAGATTACAGCTTCTGTTGTTGCCTTGGGAGTCCTTTCCGTATGTTAATTAATTATCTTCTTTATGAATAAATTTCTTTGAACCGTCTAGTCACTTACTTGTTCTGCCCTGTTTTTTCAGCATATTACCATCTTGAACTGTTGTGTTGCATCTTTTTTTTTTTTTTTGCCTTTAGTTTGCCAGTACAGCTGACTAATTTAGGAAAAACCATGTGTACTGTGGTCAATGGGGAAAAAAAAAGTGAGGTAATTTAATGCCAAATTGCTAACCTAGATGCTTCAGGGAAGTTCAGTGTTTTGAAACACGTGCAAGACTAAGTACAAATAGTCAAAAAGCCTAAGGCTGAATTGTTTCAATCTTTGCAGTTTAGTCTAAACTCTGTAGATTGAACAAAGAAGCACATGAACAGACATTCGCTTTTGATTCTGGAAATGTAGCCACATGCCTGCAGTGGCCCGGGTGGGGGGTGGTGGTGCTAGGGCATGCTTCCCTGCTCAGTTGGAGCAGACAACTTGGGCCAAGGCTAGCCTGCCTACCCTGCAAAGATGGATTTATGGGGAAGGTACAAAGCATCCTGAAATGCTGGGGGACTGTGACTTAATTTGAATCTGGAGGGGATCTGGGAGAGAAGTTCAATAAATTGATTAAACCTAAATCAGTTAAGTCTGATATTATTAGATGCCCCTAGGTTTATCTTAAATGAGTTTGTCATTTTGAAAGCAGTTTATGGGCAATGAACTTCTGTTGTGTGACAGATTTGAATTGGTTTCTAATCACTTACACTGGTTTATATGTAATTTCTGTTCCTAGCCCAAGTGTATTTACAGATCCCAACTCTACCCATTTCTGACCACTATTTAGAATTAAATACAGTAGGATAACGTGTCCCACCAGTGCTTTTCATATTTGAAGGCATTTGTGACCATAGTTTGTCAGTTTAAGTGAAAGGATAAGAAACCTCTAATTTAAATAAGTATTAGTGTAACTGCCGTGATTGGAAAGAAACTGTAGATGAGGACTTTTTTTTCCCCCCACAAAGGAGAGGTTTTGTCTCTGCAATTCAATACCTTTAGATGGCATCCTTTACAGAGCAGTCTTCAGAAAGCCTTGCAGTGCGAATATTGCAAACACAAAGGAAAAGAGGATGTTTGGCTTTAAAGAGGGGAAATGACTCATTGGCTCAGAGATGGGGAAGAAGGTTTAGAGCACATCTACACTGCAGTTAGATATATGATTATTAGAGCACACCTAATCATATGTAAACTAGCTTTATTATCTTGTTTGGATACATTTAACTGTAGAAACATGGGCCTTGGCTACTGAGTATGTGTATAGGGTCCCAAATGGACTTGTACACCTAGACAAGGTCTTACGGTATTGTAGCTTCACTGCTTTTGGTATAGGAACTAACTAGATTAAAGTAGTCATGTATGCCTATATTCCAGGGGCAGGCAATTATTTTGGGCAGAGGGGCACTTACTGAGTTTCGGCAAGCCATTGAGGGCTGCATGACAGGCAGCCCAGGGTAGATTAAGATTCATTTTCTAAATTTTTTAGGGGCCTGTGGGCCAGATTGAATGGCTTGGCAGGCTGCATTTTGCCCACCCCTCCTATATGCACTATGATTCCAATAGCACTATAGATGTAGCCAGATTAGATACCTGGTATAACGCAAGTATGATAAGACTGGGGGGAAAGGAAGGTCTAAATGTAAATAAGATGAAGGAGCAGATGGAAGAGGACATGGGGATCGCCATACTAGATCACACCAGAGATTTTAGTCTTTGGTTTCTAACAATGCCTGACACCCAGTGCTTCAATGTAAGGAGTAGGAATCCCACTGTAGGCAGAAGTAGGGGTAATCTGTCACCCCATATCTAGCCTCTATAATAGAGATTAATTTACAATTTGAAACATGAAGTTTAACAAAGAAGCAAGTGAACAGACATTCACTTTTGAATGTAGAACTTCCAGGATGTTTTTAGTAGCACATATTCTTGGTATACATATAAAATTAGATTGGGGTAAACTTTTATAGATTGGTTTAGCATATGCTTACACAGGAAACTTAATAAAAGAAGATGAATACAAGCAGAAAGCAGGGTAAAGGTACACCTGATTGACTAACTGAATGAGAGATTCATAAGCTTTCATGAGCCGCAGCTTACTTCATCAGATGCTATGAAAGTACGTGCAGGGAGCAGGCTATCAAATAGAAGGAATGATTTAAGTACAAAAGATGGAGAAATATTTTTTTTCCTGCAGTGACGAAACTAAAATCTGCTCCCGAAATGGTGGAGATTGTAATAGATTATAAAAAATTGAACTTTTTTTTCTTTTGGAGCCAGGGATCTAGAGAAGACAACTTCTGTTTGAGCCTTGGGGTGTTTGAATTATAGGTAAGACCTGTGTGATAAATGTATATCCAGAGCTCAAAGTACATTTTATGTGAGGAGTAATGTGCAATTTGGGTTGGAGAACTGGCAAGCAAAGCCATGTACGGTTATGATGTCACAGCTGCAGATGAAAAGATGCAAGGTGAAAGTGAAAACAGCCATATTTATATTGCATATAAATTACCAGAAGGAATGTTTCTGTTCCTTACTTAAAATAAGGGAATTTAGCTGATTTTTATTTGTAGTTTTTGTAATAAGATGAAACATTGGGTGGGAAAGAATACTGTGAGGCCTTACTGTAAATAGCTCTTCTTTATACAGAGCATTCTTGGCCCTTGATAAAGTTCACTCCCAGGTGTTAAAGCCAATAAACACAAGCATGGCATGGCATGTAGATTGGGACTGTTGGGCATTTGTATATTTAGAGATGGGGCTCTTCTGATAAATATCAGAAACAACAAAATACTCCTCCTCTGTTGATTTCTTAACCTGTTGTTTGAAATAAGCCTAGAGTTACTGTTACTATATCTTCTAACAGCATAGTGATAAAATACCAGTTTTCTGGTGGTGAAAGAGGCAGGACATTTGAGATACATTTTATTATGTTAATCAAACAGTAACTCTCATTTGTATTTAAATTCATCAGCAACAAAGTCAACTTGATTTTTGAAACCAACTGCATTCATTTCTTTAATGAGTATTTGAACATCTTTAACCTTCTAGGGCAATCATTCTCTGAGCCTTATCCATTTTCTCTATTGTGTAGATATTATTTTCTTTAAAAAAAACCCTGATTAATTATAAGAAGATGGATACTAAACTAGGCTTTTGGGTGAATCCCAGCCTGAAACTGATTAAATGTTATCTCCTGCAATTTAAAAGGTTTTTTTAAATTGGAATTTTTCTAAGATGGGAGCACAGCTTAAAATATTACCTATATACAGAGCAGATAGGACTCATGGAGACAGGTAGTTGTCACAAATTAAATGAAGTCCAGCCATAGGAAAGCTTCCGTAACCTCTCAGGTAGCAGGACTAAATGCTGCAAAAGGTTTGAAGCTGTTTGACTTGTGAGGAGACTACATATACAAAATGCATTTATTTTTGTGTGCATGGAGAGAGAAAGCATTTCGTAAAATGAGAAAATGTGGTTGTATAATTACAAAAATATGTAGGATGGCATAGGGATGGCACTTCCAAGTTGTTGACTATAATTAAGTCTGACTCTTGTCCCTCTAAACAAAATCATCCTAGGCAGTATTCTTGTCTCCAGACATCCTCAAATTATAAGTCCTAGCTCACATAATAATAAAACAATCAGGCTCCTGTTACTTACCTTCTCATTTGTGAATTATTAGTATATGCTTTTTCTTCAGCTGTGAGAATTAAAAATGTGCTACTTTTTAAATAAAAACAGAGACTCTCTGAAAGGCCCATCATCTATGGTAATTTTGGTGGCAGTTTTATGTTTTTTGTTTTTTTTTCTTGAATCTGTCATGTAATATTAGGAGGGGTAAGTTTTGGTTAAAGACTCCCTCTCAGTATTCAGGATGTCCTGGTTTTTCATTCTTTCTAGAGAGTGGAAACATCAAACATCCTCTCAGTCCCCCTCTAAACTGTGTGTGGGAATTGTTACCATCTAGATTAAAAAAAAATACAGGGGAGGAAGGGGAGATCCTCAGCTGATTAAGTGGTGAAACCATTCTTTCTCTTTTAGCTTTCTTTGTATAGCATCACAATAGGAACTAAGGTACAGTCTCTTGTCCACCATGACCTCTGCAACCTTTTCATAGTTGGTGTTTTCTACGATACAATCCCTTATTCCATAGTTATGCCCTGCGTTCCTTGTTCCCAGATGCATACATTTGTAATTGTCTGTTTAAAATGCCTTTTGTTTGAATGAGCTTCGTTTACCAGGAAATTCAGATTGTTCTCTCTGTGTGTCTATCTGTATTTTTTTTTTTTTAATTTACACTCCTCCAGTCTTTGTGCCATGTGCAGATTTTGTCAGAAATTAATTCTCTATTTAATTCTGGATCATGAATCAAAGTGCTGAATAACACTGAGTCCGGTATTGATCCCTATAGAAACCTCCTAGAAACACCCCCATTCGATGCTAATTGCCCACTGTTGCGTTCATTTTAATATTTGCCAAGTGGCCCGTTCCTAATCCACTTAACAAGTACTCTAACAGTGCATGTATTTGTATGTATGTTTGCATATTCTATTTATACACCACTCTCCCCAACAAAGCTTCCTTAGAGCAGCTGAGGAATGTAGTTTAATACATTGATCTTGTTTTAAATTATATGGTGCTAGTTCAGATACCTTTAAAAACTCTAAATAACATGCATCTGTGTAGTTACCTTTATCAATCAGACATGTAAAATTATGGGTCCATTACTGAACGTTTCCTCTAGCAAATATTCTGTACGTTGTTTTTTCTCCTGTTCCTTTGAACAGAGGAGATAATATCTTGTGCTTAACCATTTTATTTATCAAGGGCAGAAATCTGCCACCTGTCTGCAGTGGAACTATTTGTAGTATTAGGTGCTAGTCAACATGAGTAAGGATGGCCTTAGCCTGGCTTCTTAATCATGTGTGGAGCTGGTATTCAGCTAGACTTTGGGTTCACTTATATGGGAACCACTGGATATTTTACAACATTTTAGTCTAGGAACAGAACATCCAGCATTCTGCAAACGCATCAGTGTCCACTGCCTTTCAGAAGAACCTTGCGGATCTGTTACTTCTGTTTTGATGTCTGGCTCTAAGCCCCTTTTTCAAGTCTTTCAGTGGCCCCATGTTGGGACATTATAAGTTGGGTTTACACTAATGGAGTATTATGCTACCAAGAGCTGAAACAAATTTATCTGTGTGTAACAACTGTACTTCAGTGAGACTAAATGGCATTTCTAACTATGCATCAGTCAGGCTACACTGGGAACTCCTTTTATCTTCTCTCTGTCTTTGCAGCCATCCATTTTTCTGTTTTTAAAGTACTTATTCGTTTCCTTGCTGGCTATCATCAAGGCTTCAGTGGCTGGCTTATAATTTTTTATAGCTCTGAAAACGAACAAGCACTGACATAGAGAAGAAATCTAATAAAGCCATAAGCTGTACTACATAGGCAGTATTTCCTCTGGGGATATAGAAAGGTGGCCTTCTACTCCTGATTCCCTTTTCCATCGTGCTCTGTGATATCCTCTTCAGAATTGAAACATAAGCTTCTTTTTTGACAAAGATGAAGTCTGCTTTGAAGTTGGTTCAGTCTTCCAAACACTGTTACTATTAGGTCTATCCTAACTCCATTTTCCTATGAGTTTAGACTTTCAATTTTAGCTCATCAGACCCCTGTTCTTGTTATTCCCAGTAGACAGGCACCATCTGGACATCTTTATGCTGTGATTGAGGAAAGCCTAATATTTTTGTTTGTTAGGATTATGGGATTAGTCTGACTTTTTAAATAAAGTGAAACAGGCAGCTTCTCATTAACATTTATATTGCTTTTTTCTTTGTTTGGTTGTGGCCAAAAAAATTAAGGCACAAGGTTTGTTTGGGTTAGTAAATTTCTTAAACAAAGAATGGCCCTTTTGGTGGTGGAGTGGGTTAATGACAGGTTCAACTTCTGCTTGGTTCACAATGGAAAATTAAGTAGTGGAAGCATATTAGTTCACAAACCCAAAACCTTTGGATAATCACTAACTGTTTAATGCTTCTGTTTTATAGATCCCTGCCCCGTAATTAATAAGAAGGGACTATGGATTAGGTCTGAGATGCAGCTGTTATAACTGTTTGTGACAGTTTTCACCTAATGTCACTCTATGCCCAGTTCTAGTTAGTGCCATCAGACTCTCACTGTCATGAGTGCCATTATTACACAAATAACAAACAATGGAATACACTCAGAGATTAAGTGACCCTGGCAATAATTTAAGCCATCCTCTTGTACAGTAATAGACTATTTGACTCCCCTAAATTAATTCCCATTTCACCTGAAGAATAACTTTTAGGGGGAGAAAAACAAAACAAAAAATCCAGACTTGATTTAAACATTTCTAATTATTAAAGATTCTTCAAGACCCTAAGTAATTCCATTGGTTTATTACTATCTCTGTTTAGAAATGTGTGCCTTATTTCTCATCTGAATTGATCTAGCTTTACCTTTATAGATACTGGACCTTGTGAATACCTTTGCCTGCTAGATTGAAGAGGTCTCTACTAAAAAATTTCAGGTCTTCGTGAGGGACTTATAGATTATGATCAGGCCATCCCTTAATCTTTCTCTTTATTAATCTAAACAGATTTAAATCCTCAGTACTTTTTCCTATTGAAGCATGTTTTCTGATCTTTAATCATTCTTATAGCTCTCTTATGAAGCCTCTCTAAATTATAAGCAACCTTTGTGAATTGTGAGTACCAGAACTGGACACAGCATTCCAATGACACCAGTACTAAATACAGAAACGTATAATCTTCCTACTGCTATTTGAAATTTCTCTGTGTACACCTCAGAGTGTGTGCCGTCCTTTAATAGTGGCCTCCGTTGTTTTGTTCTTAAATGTATAACTTTACATTTCGCTGGTTTACACTACACCTAGTTTATCACATGATGCAAACCACTATACTAATGACTTTCCCTCTGCATTATTTATAGCTCCCCTGATATTTGTGTCATCTGCAAGAATGATTTCATGGTTAAATTCCAGGTTAGTGCAAAGTATGTTAAATAGCGCAGGACCAAGCACTGCTCTCTGTAGGAAACCAATAGAACTGCACCTGATTCTCTGTTTGCAATCTATTAATTACCCAGTTTCCACTCAATTTAAAGTATGCCATGTTGATTTTTTTTTTTTATCGTTTTAGTTTCCTAATGAAAACGTTGTGTGATACTAAGTATATTACACTAACTTTCACTGTAACAAACAGCAGCCCTGTGGCCGTGGACATTATGCTGCTGCTGTAAGTGCAACTGCTGCGGTGGTGAAGGCTCTAAAAGTACCTGTCAGGGACCTGTGCCCCTCCGTTGTTCTTGCCGCCCCCCACTTTCCTGCATGGTTTACCCAGGGCACCAATCCTACTAATGCACCTGTGTTAATGATGTCTGGCTTTAGCCGTTGTTGTTTAATGTACTTCTCAGTGAAAGTTAGACCTCATTTTTAAGGTATTTTGGCCTAAAATTCCCCCAGAACCTCTGATGAAAGCTGGGTTGGGCACACCAAAATTATTTCAGTTTTGAAAAGCTAAAATTTTCCATTGTTATTATGCAATTATTACTCAATCACAGAATCTCTGCATCTATTCATAATAAAGCCATGGTAGAAGCATTATTGAGGAGGGTTGTACGTTCTTAGCCCCTTTTTCTAGTCAGTTTTATGTTTCCTGAACAAATTGCCCTTTGAGTTTGTAGTACTTGTTCTTTACACAAAGATTAATTTCATTGGTGAGTGTTGGTATGGAGGAATTGGATAAAATACTATTTATTTGGATTGGGGAGGGGATAAGTGAATTAGGCATGGAACAGTGGGCTTCACACACTAATTTTTCAGATGCTGTCTTGTGTGTGGATAGTCGCACTTGTCATGGTCTCACATAAATAAAGCTACTCTTGACATCTTGAAAAATACTCAGGTTTAGAAAATTCTACCCTGGAAAAATCAGATGTTGCACATGAGCATTAATAAATAACCTACCACTATTTTTTACCCTATAATAACAAGCAGAGCTATTCTGATGTGAGATCCATCTGGATTTTTGTTTTATTACTTACTTATTTAAAAAATATAAAATTGAATTTCAGTGCAAAAAATAACTTCAGTGTATTGTAATGATTTGTTATTTAAAATGCACAAAAGCCAAGAACTTCCAAGTTACAGCTACTCTGGGAAACATAAGTTGGTAATGTTTTACAGATACTTTAGGGCATAAATTTACCAGCATAAACAGTAATGCAAAATACTACATATGTACAAAAGGAAAGAGTAATGGGTGTTGTGGGAACAAAGTATGACTTTGAATTTTCTGACTTAAAACTCAGAAGCCTAATATTGCATTTATGCAGAATTATGTGGTTCCCCCCATTGAATGTATAATTTATAGAATGAATTATAGGATGTTTCATAATATAAGGCCCTGATTCTGTAAACAGTTAAATGCTTAATGAAATTTGAGCATATAAGTAATTGCATTGACTTCAGTGGGGATAACTTATGCAATTAAAGTGAAGTATGTACAGAAGATTTGCAAGTCAGAATATAAGGCTGCTCATTTTTAAGGATCTTTAGGAACAACTTAAATCAAGAAAAGAATGGAAGAGAAGTTCATTCAAAATAGAAGCAGAAGATTCCCATTGACTCTAATGGGATCAGATTGGACTGATTTTCAGCACTTTGAAAATCCAACCCACACATATATATGAAAATAAACCTATAATGTTGGGTATGCACATATTCGGCGTGCCCGCAGCATGTACGCCTTTATGGGTAACTAGCTTAAATTTATACCAGTGAGCTTCGTCTGTCCTCTATAAAGGTATATAAGCTGCCTTCCCTTTTGACATTGAGAAACAGTGTAGACCTTCCAAAGACAGCAGTCTTCCTTCCTCCTCCTCCCCTTACTTCTCAAAGCATGTTTTATATCTCAGACAGATAGATCAAGGGTTCTGGGTGATGTGTCAGGTTGACTACACTTCCTTGCGCTGTAGAGGAGATACAGAAGTCTCTAGGAAAGGCTACTTTGATTCCAATTAATACTGATTGAAAATCTGCATAGTTAACAGACTGCCTAATTGTTGGCAAGCCTTTCTGTGACCCTTCTTTCATTCAAGCAAGGAGGTTGGCTGCTGTGGAGGTTTTCTGGTCCCAGTAGCTTGTAGGAAATTATATTGGTTTTTTTGTCGTCTTCCCAAAATCCCTTTTGTTCCTTTTGTTTTCAAACAGCTTGGGTTACCAAATCAGCTGTCCTTTCCCTGATTGACTTATTGTACACGGAGCATCGTGGCCTGTGGATATAATAGAAAGATCTGCATTCATTTCCAGTATGTTCAGTATTGTTAACCATATGTATTAAAAATCCTGAATCAACACCTCCTCCCCACAAAGCCTTAATATTGGCCTAAGAAAGAAGTGGGAATTAACAAAAAATATATAAAATTAGGGGAGCATTCCTTTACGTATTTTATAAACCTTGAGTTGGTGCCTGCTGTGTTGTTCATTTGTGAAGCTTCCAGAAATTAGCCAGAGCAGCAGTAGGATAGTACCTAGTTCGGGTCTGTTTGTATATATTGGTATTTGGGAAACGTACTTTTTTAGGATCCAGCTGTGTCCATGTGGTTTCTTCATATTATCTTTGTGAACTGAAGAGCAAAAGAGAATGCTTTCCTGTTGCCTCCAATTAAGACAGGATTTTCCCCAGTACATTTTGGTTTGTTTTTAATTTTCCTCCTTGTTTTTAAGCCTTTAGGGGATCATATCTTCAAATTTTAATCCACAACCTATGAGGGCTAGAAACATTTTAGATGAAAGCTGAGACTTTCATGTTCACTTTGGTAGCTGGGGCTTTGAGATAACACTAAATATTGTGAGACAATTAAGTCACAACTCACCAGTTGATCAGCACGTTGCTGTCATGTTATTTCATTGTTCTGTTTTGTGGCAATTCGGTATAATCTAAACTTCCTGGGTGAGTAACAATTATAGTTACTTGGGTAGAAATGCATACCCAAGAAATGCATTCTCTTTCCTCACTGCTTCCCAAGTGTGAGAACATTACCAACCATCCCCTTAAGGCTCTGACAAGGATATTTTCTAATAATCACCCTTGCATGCCTGTATAGAACTGTAGTGGGAATATAGTTCCTGTTCTTTCCAAATATACCAATAAGGAGTAGATGGGGCGGGGTCATAGCTTTGCTTCTTCTTCTGTATTCTCTAAACAGGCTGGATGCAGCTGGGAGAAATATGCTGTACCCACGTCCATTCAGCCAGCATTCCTTGTGGGGACTCCAGCTGCTGTACGGCCTCTTGTCTCTTCCTCTGATATGCCTGACAGCAAATAGGCCATAATCTAGCCTTAAGTGATTTGGAAGGAAGATGCAATGGGGAAGAGGCAGTAAAGCTAGCTAGCTGCCTATATTATCGCAACTGTAACAGCTGGCCTGCATGTGCTCTTCTTTGGCAGCTGCCAGTAGCAATGCTACCAGTTGCCAAGACAATTGGCAGCAGATGGCTTTGTCCAATAGTGCCATGAAATTTGTTTTTAAAAAAAGGAGCAGCAGCGGTATTGTATTTATTGCTGATTCATTAAAAGAAAATATAATTCCTGGTACTTTGGTTTTATATGTAGTATGTTTCACAGTTATAGCTGAGACTCTAAATGCCCGTGCCTGATTGGTGATGGGGTCCTTTAAGCAGAAGCTGTGTGTGTGTGAGAGAATTTGCAGAAATGGTGAGCCTTTTGGTTTGCTGCTCAGTGATAGTAAATGGGAATATTCTTTTTTCTTAAAAAGAAAAAAAAAAGCTACCATAGCTATTTAGATTCTAGGGAACTGCCAGCAGCAGGCTGTAGCAAAGAAAATTCTGAATCAAAACTACTCAATATGGTTTCCTCCCTAGCCCCTTTTCAGAAGCTTTGCTAATATTAACCCATCTCCACACCTACTGTTTCATGTTATATCACTGTCCTTCGGCATCCCAGCCTCCTTTGTGGCCCTTGCTACCCTTCCTTTACAGAGTTGCACTAGCACTTGGCCTGCACTCAGTTGCCCCATCTCAGCACACAGCAGGTCCCACCCGTGGTCTCTCCCAGCACTGAGCAAGCAGAACCACTCTTCCAGCCCCATCTCCTGCCTATAGCCATCTGCAGGCAGGCAGTGGTGGGGAAGGGAAGCATCTGTGTCCCCCGAACAAGCCCTAGGACCTGAGTTCTTGGGGCCTGCCCTTGCCCTGCCAACACCTTGTCAGAAAGCACACCATGATATACATGCAGACTCCAATCCAGGAGAACCTCCATGCTTGAGCACAGTCCCATAGTACCTGACCCTGGCACCCACCCACACACCCAGCCAGGCATCACCATGCTCAGGCACCAGCCCTTGACCCCAGTATAGCCCCAAGCAGGCGTTAGTGCAGGTGGCTCACCTGTGGTGGGTTGGGGTGGTGGGGGACAGAACATCAGGGCAGACCTGCACAGAGGTGACCTCTGCAGCCCAGCCACTGTTGGCAGGTACCTGGACAATGTGCACGTGGGGTTGTTGCAAGAGTTTTTTTTGTCCTGCAGTTACAGGACCCTGGAATACTAGAGCCAGGGTTTGGGTACTCAGCAGCCAAGCTAGGGCAGGCAGCTGGATGCTTTTAGAAACTTTGGAAGTAGGTAGGGGATGGCCAGCTGCCTTGGTGTTGTACATAGAAGCTGAGGTGTAGTGTGTTCCCAGAATCAGAAGGTGTCTTCTGGAAGCCCCTGGAAATTTTGAGATCAAGGGGATGATCATGGGGATGATCATAGCCAGTAGAGCCCTGGTCACCTAGCTGCAGTAAGACAGAGAGGCACACCCACTGTTCCTTCTATATCCATCCATCCATCCCCCTCACAGACCAGCCTCACTTGCCCTTGGATACCAAGACTCCACAGGCACTTCCCTGAACAATGGAGAAACATGTCCCATCTTCCTCCACTACCCAACCTTGGTTACACAACTGGGAGTATGGGTAGATGAGGTATCTCATTGCCATCTGGGGTGAGCAGGAGATCCAGCACCAGCTCTACCCAGGTCATGGGTCCAGGGTCATGACAATAGTTATCGCCATCATGAACTCATCCACGAATGTCTGCTCATCCTACCAGAGCCACAGGTAGCAGGTGAGCCAGACTTTCATGTTGAATGGGAACCTGAGCTTCCTGTGTCTGCCTTCAAAGCAGGTGGTTCCCTCCAGACGTTGAACACTTCCTGGGGACTGTCTTGCAAGAGAAGCAGGGTGCATTAGCTGCTGTTCCCCTGGGAATGGTGGTAAAGCTCATCCTTCTGGGCCCAGCTGACTTTCATCCAGGAAATGGCAGGAGCAAAGTACTGCTCCTGCATGGGCACAGGACTAAAATTTCTCTCTTGTAGGGGAAGGAGCTGGAGGAGGGAGCAGTGTAAGAACTCTGCCAGCATTCCCCAGAATGGTCAGTCCCTGCTCGCCTTGGGTCTCACCCCAAGTCCTTGGACCCTCTGAGGGAGTGAAGCAGGTGCTTGCTGCAGTTCATGGAGAGGGACATATAGCCCCTCTCTCCCTTGCAACCCTTCTCAGTACCACAGCAGTACTAGGAGGGTCCCAGGTGCCTGCCCTTGATCTTCATTTTATCAGCAAAAGTTGTAACTTCACACAAAAGCCTCTGTGTCTCCCTTGTCAAACTGCAATAACATCCCCTGTGTGAGGGAGGACAGTGCAGAGGACATGGTGCTGGCTCAAGGATGGGCTGGCTCAAGAAGTCCTTAGGAGGCATCAAAGAAGTGAAGAGGAGATGCTGCAGGCCTTGGTCTCTGTCCCTCAACACCCACCACACACAGCTAACTCCTGGTGCCAAGAGCTGCAGAAGCAGCACAAAGAGAGACTCCAGATGTGGAGGGGGAACATCCTCAGCCTGGGGACTGCCTACACCCAGGTTGCTGAGGTGCAGAAATGGGGGGCTCAAGATGGCCACCTGCTGTTTTGAGAAGGCAACCTTTGCTTTTACAGAATGGGCTGAGTTCCAGCACCGGGAGAGAGAGTTGATCAACAGCATCCTGGACCACTTTGTAGTCCCTTTTCACCCATGTGACTAGAGTCAGTACTGCCTCCCGCAAATAGCCATAGCCCCCTGGGCCAGAAGTGGCAGGAGAGGCTGTTGCCCAAACCCTGCAGGCATACTATGCCCTGCTCTGAGACCTCTTCCTAGGGGCGAAAGGAATGGGGGTCCCATAAGGTGGACCCTTGGATGCCAGGTGGCAGGAATAATTTCTACTGTGCCTTGACTGGGAGCTACTGGAGTGGGAGGATAGGAGGAATGGCGCAAGGAAGCTGATGACCTGTGGTTCAGGAAAGCAGAAAGGCCTCTGGTGGAGTCTGCTCCAGTGGGTGGCGGTGGGTGAGGGGAGCAGGACCAGGGTGCCTGGGTCTTGATGCCAGGGCTCTCCATGAAACTACCCCCCTTCTCTGAGCTAATCTGTCTTGGCAGTCACCCTGTGTACAGAGGCCACCCAAACAGTTGCAGGACAGTCCTGGCAGGGTACAGGATCACTTGGAACCAGTGGGGGTGCACAGCCTGCTTTGCTGGCTGTTGCTGGGACAGTGGTTGGCATGGGAGCCTGCCTGCCCCAGCTCATCCACCTGCTAGATAGAGGGTTGGAAGTGGAGGCAGGAAACGTTCCACTCCCCGGGGGCCCTATCCTGGTTCTGGGATTACCCACCTGTTCAGCTCCTACACCGAGAAGTCCCTGGTCTTCACTCCTGACTCTGGGAATTAGTGTGCCAGGTCTAAAGCTCCCTTCCCCATGCCTCCCTTCCAAGTTTCTGTGCTGAGTTCAGCTCCTGTGACCTTCCTACAACCTCAACTTTCTTCACATTCCCCATCCTAACAACCCCTCCAGGTTATTTCACCCCTTTCATAAGCCTCTCCTATCCCTGATCCCACCCCTGCCCCGTTTCCTCCAAAGGTTTCCTTGTTGGTGTCAATAGGAAGAGGGGTCAGGTTGAGACATGGGCAACATTCAACAGGTTTTCTTTATTAAAAACAAGGTAAGTTTGGCAACTATAGTATTTTAAGCGGAGGCATCTCTCTTCCTTGTGCCGCATTGCCCCACATCTTGGTGTGTGCCTCTTGGGGGAACAGGAGGAAATGGTATGATGTCCAGACAGCCAGGGTTGTGGGTGGCATTGTCCATGACACAGGGCCAGAGGAGCCTGGGACAGGAGATCCATTGCCTCGTGTCAGGGCACAGGCTGTCAGGGACTCAAAGTCCTCCAGCCCTACTCATCTAAGGAGTACTTCTGGTCCCCAAGGGCAAGGAGGGTAGTCAGTTGGGATTTCACAGACTTAGACTCCCTGCCACTGTGCAGGGCCAGTGCCTTCAATATCAGTGCGGGGGTTCACCCTCCAGCATCTTTGCAGTCTGGATATGTGGTCCACATGCCATGCATCCTCTGCCCAAGCTTCACAGAAGACCTCCCCCCTGGTCTCTCAGATGTTGTGCAGGATGCATGTGGTGATGATGACTGCAGGATTCAGGTGGAAGGTGGCTGTGGGGTGAGGTGGGGAGGAGTCTGTGGGGTGAGAGGCATCATCACAGCAGGGGTTGTAGACTCCTGGTGCTTCCTCACAGGACCCCCACGCCTCTGTCTCTTGCCTCTGGGGCCCAGTCTCCTGCAAGGACCCTGATCCCATGACCCTCAGCCACACCTGGGGCCCGCCTGAACTGGCAAGACCAAGGCCAGGAGCTACCCATCCCCACCATGGCTGCAGTGCTTCCCTAGGGACTCCAGGAAGCATCTACTTCCCATCATCTGGGAGAGGAGGGAGTTGCAGAGATGTGGGCATCATGGACACTCCCTGCCCAGACAGCAGAGCTATAGATGAAGTAGCCCTGGTATTTGACAGCCTGCAGGATGACAGAGAAATAGCCTTTGTGGTTGATGAACGCCCAGGCACCCTGGGACAGGCAGAGGATGGGGATATGAATGCTCTCCTTGGCCCCCATGTAGTTGCCCAGAGTGGGACAGCTGGCAGCTGGTTTAGGGGCACAAAGCTGTGCCCCATAGAAACTAGCTCCTGCATCATGTCCACATAGGTACACATGATGTCCCACAACCTTTTTCAAGAATCACCCAAGGCATCAAGCAGGGCAAGCTATAGTTTCTGGGTCTCCAGGCTGGAGTACAGGCAATGAGATGCCATGGTGGGGTGTGGGCAGGTCAGGATGTAGAGGTGCATGTAATTCATGAGAGAGGGCACTTTTTCTTGGGATCCTCTGGAACCTGGGTGGTGCGGAGGGAAAGGTCCAGTGACATGGCTGGGGGTTGGGGTGTTCTTGCCCATGCATGGTTGTCAGTCATGGGTGGTCCAGGTGCTTGGCTGTGCTTGGCAGTCTGGTAACCCAGGGAGCCTGCAGGATATGCTTGGAGGCATGCAGGAGCATCCCCTGCCTGTGGGCCTTGGCCAGCACAGGCTGTCTGCACGCTCCTCCTCTCCACCCACCCACCAAAAGGGCAAATGTGTACTATATGCTCCTGATCTAAACTAAGCCTCTTAGAGAAAACTGTGCAGCTTAGATTGATTCTTCTTTAGGTTATGTGAAAGTCTGTACATTGTCCTGGAGTACTACCATATTACTTCACACTGGTTACTGTGTTTCAAAGATAAGTTTTTTATTTTTGAGACAAGTCTTTAACAACAGAATTTTTAGCAGGCTGAAGCATATGCTTGGTACAATTCATCTTCCAGCTTTTGTACTCTTTAATGACCAAGCAATTATTTTTCATGCTCAGTAATGAACTTCTAGGTACGTGGGGTACTTAAAGAGACAAGGAAGGGGAAGAAGGCATTTAGCTTATGTAATTTCTAATGCTAGTCCAACCCTCAGGGAATCTGCTGTGCCTTCACAGTTAGGGTTTTGTTCTTAAAGTCAATTTTTATCTTATGTAAGAAAAAAAAGCACATGGTTTATCTCTGGGAAAAGAAGTACAATAATATTATGTAAAAAGAAAGCACACCATTTGTCTTTGGAGAAGGAAGTACAATGACATTATTTTGGCCTATCATGCTGATAGCTGCCAAATTCAGTTGGAGCTGCAGCATGCTGCTAAATTTTGTGTTGTTTGGTGTTTTTAAAGAAAAGCCCACGTGCTTATGATGCAATCGCAGCTTGATAGGAAAGAAAAGAAGTCTCAGTATTTTCTAGCTCTCTTGGTTTCAGAGCAAAGCTTGAAAAAGTGAATCCTAAAAGTCCAAAAACCAGAGGGCTAGAGAAGCTTCCAAAAAGTATCATTTAAAAAAAAAAAAAAAAAAGTCTTACAATTTTTGAAGTATCACTCAGGACTTTTGAAGGCTTTTTGGAGATAGCAATACTGCAGTTTGAGAAATATCACTGAAAATGTTTAGAAAATTTTGAACCTTTTGTGAAGAGAGATCTTCCTCTCTAGTTAACTTAAAAAAAATACTAGGTCTACTTACTTGTGGAAAATGCTTGTATACTTTAGAATTGCTTGATACTTTTGTAGCATATTCATGAGATGCATATACATTCCTTACTTAACTTTGTACATTTTATGGGAGAGAGACAAAATCCACTAAGATACAGAGATAAAAAAGCATTAAGAGAATCTTTACATGTGCTCCAAGGTCAGTGGTGGGAGCACTTTAATTAGAGCAGTTCTTGGGAGCCACTGTAGTTAAAATGCCCGCAGCATCTCGTTTATTTAGCGTCCCATGATTTAAAATTGCAGCAGGAGTGTTTTAACTAAAGCTTGTTAGATGAGCTTTAGTTAAAGCATGCCTGCCACCATTTTGAAGCATGGGGATGCTAAATGCACATGATGCTGAAGCTGCTGGAGCTTTCTAATTAGAGTCTGCTCTGATGCGTTCTAATTAGAACGCATCAGAGGCATCGGGCATGTGTATAGGTGCTTTAAGATTAGAAATGATAGGAGTCCAACTACCAATAACTAATACTAGGTCAAAGTAATCTTATGAGTACCATTATTTTGGTTCTTTGGTTGCAGTTATAAAATAGTACAGGGGTAATCAAGGGTGTCTGGATTTTTATTTCAAGAGTCTTAACTTTTATTTCCCTCTGCTTCATACAGACTTGTTCACTATCCCACTTGATGTTGAATTTCACAAACAGTTGCTGGTATCTGTGACTGCTGAATGCTTTGAGGTTATGGCCATTTCATTTTTGTACTTAAGTACTGATCTTAATTTGGGCAACTAGTTTTGAAAATCTTGGACATAAAGTTTTTCAGTTAGGGGTGGGGTTGAGCCTCAGTGGATTAAGCCCTCTGGGCAGAATTTTTAAACGTGCCTAATTAAATTAGGAACATAAACTGATCAACTCTAAATGTGATTGTTTCTAATTTGCCCTTCTGAAAATCCCACTAACTCCCAAATGAGTATATCCTATACAACACAAACTATACTTCAAAATGTCATTTATTTATAGTCGCAAAATAAAAAGGAAGGTAATGGTAGAGAATCTTCACAATGCACCTTCACCTGAGACTGTCTGCATTAGAAACATTATATCAGGATAGGAATGCTGGTATCCAGTGTTGGTAAAATGCAGAGTTCTTGTGTGGGTATAAATGCACACTCAAAGCTGTGCTTGATATTGATATAATAAAACTACTGCACACCAAGTCAAACTACTAGTGAAATTACAGTTTTGCTGGTATAATTGTGTCTGTACCAGGGCTTCTGGCAGCACTGGTGTATCAATCGGAGGCCATTTCTCATTACCCTAGAGAGTCTCTAGTATAGATATGGCCTAGGATCATTTCCAGTCAGTCTTATATTATCTCAGCATAATCTTCTGTGAAATCTTGGTGTGCTCCTTAGAAAACTTGGAAAATCTTTAGTTTCTTGCCACAGTAATGGAATTTTTAATATTAGCCAATAAAGTTGCTTTTAAAGCTCCCTCCTGTACTGGAGAGGTGGGGGGAAATATTTAAAGGCCATATCATTATATAGAGAGATGGTAGAGCAAACGGGGAAAATGTTTATTTTAATTAACAAGATGTTACCTAATAAAAAGTAAATGAGCCATTCTTTTGAGATCCCTATTATTAGTATTCTACATTAAGGAAAATGTTGAGTTTTATATAATTTTGTATATAGTCTTCAGGGTAGACAAAAGAAGAGCTGGAGAACCAATATTAAGGACTGGACAGGGCTTCAACTGACAGAGTGCACAAAGCTGGCCAAACACAAGGCAGAGTGGAGGAGCTTTGTTACAGCATCCAAGATGTCCCAATGGTCACCGTGACCTCGAGACTGGCTTCATATATTCTTTTGGTACTTTGATCCCCAAATAGCTTAAATGCTGTTTGGGACTTGAAAAACAACACGGTGGTCATATCAACTGAGAACCTGAAATCACCAGGCATGACCTCAGAGTTACTGGAATTATGCGAGTAAGTTGTGATAATACACAAAGCCAACGCACAAAGTCATTCTTATGTCATACTATAGGACAAGGCAGGACTCAGTGGCATAACTGTGGGGAGGGGCACACAATAGGGGCAACCACCCTGGGTGCCAGGGCCAGAGGGTGAGGGGGGCAGAAGGTACAGAAAATAAGCATCTAATTTATGTCATTTCTAATACTGCTGGTAGCTACACATTTGTGTACATGGCTGCAACTAGAAGTCAGTGCTTCCACTTGTCCCAGGCACTCAGCGACAGCCCTACGCTGCTGGCAGTACTTTTCCCCATTTTTTAATAAGAGGGTATATGCTATACTTTCAACTACAGACTGTATATCCACTTCAGGTATGAAGTCTGTAAGGGTATGTACAGGCATTACATTTAGATCCATCTAACCAAGGGTTTAAATCGCCCCAAAAATAGCACGTCTGATCTAAGTTAGTGCACCTGAGGAGGTGCCACGACTTAGATCTAGAATGGGTTAACCTGTTCTGGGAAAGTGTAACCCACTCTCCCCAACAGATGCACACATTTGCAGCACAGCCCTGGGGCTGGGAAAGCCCATCTGCTTACCCCAGCCCCAGGGCTGTGCTGGCTGTGCTGTTCCCACCCCCCTGACCCTTACTGGCCAATTTTTTACTCCTTCCCCCCACCCCCCAAACTCCCTCCTGATCCTGCCATTCCCTCTGTGGACCCACTAGCCCTTCCAGACCTCACCTTGAGTTACTTACATTAGGGAACCCAGGCAGCTCCCAGGAAGGGCAAATGGCTTCACATGCTTGTTCTCAGTCTACATTTAGGCAGTTTAAAGTAAGCCCCATGAATATAGACCAGGTGCAGTGAATGGCTGTATGCATTTTAAGTGATAGTCTCCCTGCTTCATGCCCTGGGATAACTGAAATGTTTATATTCACCATCTCTTCATTATCACTATAATAAATGTAAAGCAAGGCTCAATCCAAGTCCTCTTTAAAGCCAAATTATTTCAGTTCCTTGTACAAAAATTACCATTTGATATGATCAGATCCATTGGTAGCAACTATCAGCATACAAATCATGCTCTGGGATTCTGTTTCCCTGTTTTTTTTATTCTTCCTCCTTTAAACTTTCCTTACATTTCAGGAGGCTTGTCTGTCTGCAGCATCTGGGAAACAACGTTTTAATGTCAGAACTGATTAATGATTAGTTATGGGGTACAGTTTCAAGTACCATTTTCAAATGTGATGTATTCATTTAGGGGCCATTTCTAAAAAGAGTCTTAACTTTTTCAATGTGTAAGCACCTAAAGATGCAAATACATGTCTAGTGGGGGTTTCAAAACACTTGGGTACCTGCCTCCCATTAATTTTATTCAAGCTGCTTTAACTTCCCCTTTGAAAAGATGCCCGAGTAGGACCCAAGTTTCATTAATAAGGGTATTTCTACCACTCTTGCAAAGACAAAGGCTTGCCCTTTGCCACATGAGCTGCACTCCTTATCTGTATAACCCTGATGCCGCAGCACAGAGGAGACAAGTAGGTTGGGTCCACATGAGCAGTGGCGTACCCACAAATAGTACCGGCACAAATTTGTGTTGCTACTTTGTGCTGCAGTGCACGCCCCTGCCTGTGCACTTTGCAGCAGGACATATTGTCCCTGTGCTCCAAGTACTGCAGTGAGGGCTGGCTGGAGCACAGGGTGCCTCAGCAGGGCTAGCTATCCCCTGCTATGGCACTGAGCCTCAGCATGGAAGCTGCTATGTGCCTCAGTGTGAGGGCTCCTCAGTAAAGACCCCTGGCTTAGACACACAGAGACAGGGGAGCAGCCAGCCCAGGGCCACCTGCTCCCTTGTCTTGAGGGCTGGCTGGGGCACAGGGTGTCTCAATATGTCTTAACGTGGGGCCTCCACAACACTGGGCTCCCTGCTCTCCTGTCTCTGCATTTGTTCCAGTGCTTACAACTTTGGCATGGGTTGTGCCAATTTTTTTCAGGGATTTTTTTTTTTTTTTTGTTACCAGGAAATCCTAGTAGCAAATTTTGCCCTGGCACTGCAAATTAGCAGTGCTGTGCACTGATTAATGTGCAACTTGTGTGGTTTGTGGCACTGCAGAGAGGTTTGCAGCACCACAAACCACACGGGCCTGCATGTCTGGATCCAGCGGTAGTGGGCAGGCTGCATCCAAGAACAGGAATAGAAAATACAGATGTCATCTTACTAAGAATCACACCTTGTTTCTCCTTCTGTGTTTTGACTCTTATTCTGGTCAGTAGAGACAGGAAGCAGAGTGCAAAGTGAAGGACTTCCTATGTTTACATCTTTCCCCACTCAGGTGAATTGTGAATACAGTGGCAGGTTAGGTTAGAACCTCGACCTCTGGCTTCTGATGCCCAGGATTGCTTTGGGGTGGTTTGGACTGCCACTGGGGAGTGAGCTATGGTGTTTGCAAAGGAATTGGCATATTTGAGCTGAAGGGCAGGCCCACCTAGGGACAGGATTGAGTAGTAGTATAGACCGATTCTTAGTCTCCAACTTTTTGAAAATGAAACTTGAGCTTAGGCTAACTGACTTGTGTGCTGTTGAAAAGATTTGTCCTACTCAAACGATGGTTATTGGGGGAAAAAACTAGGAAGTAACAAAAAACTATTTGTTTGAGAATTAGTCACTTTCATTTCTTTTTCATTCCAACATTTCCTTTTCTTCCCAACTAAACCAAAATAAAAATGTTCCCCTGTGTTGCTTTCTTTTCCTACCTCCACCATCTTTTAACAAGTGAAAAAGGGAGGGAGATGTGAAGAAAACCAAACACTAAAACAATTTAGTATTTTGTTCAAAATCTTAAGAAAAATAATCCAAACAACTGGAACAGCTATTTTTGCTGAAAACTCTTACGACAAAAACAAAAAAGCAAAACAAAACCAAACAAAAAAACCCACCTGTGGCAGGGCACTGGGTGTGCCTGCCACTGTAAGGCCCTGGAGCTGGCAGATGCCAGGTGCCTAATGAGGGCAGCCAGTTTAGGTTCAGGGCTGCCCATATAAACAAGGCAGTTTGGCTGCTGGAGGCCAGGCAACAACATCACCTGGCCAGAAGGCTGCTGAGATCATCCGGAGGTAAGGGAGGAGCTGTAGGGGATGGTAAGGAGGCTCCTGGTCCTGGGTATGACCTGAAACTACACCCTGCCGGGAGTGGGTGGCCTAGTGGGGCTCCCAGTGGTGCAGGAGCCCCACTAGGCCACCCCCGGAAATGCCAAGCCAGTTACCACCCCGGTGAAAGGTGGGTCAGGGCGCCTTAACCCCTAGCCCTCACCTTCGGGTGGGTTGCATTCCATCAGAGGTAGTTGTGGGGGTGCAAGCCCCGAGGAGGAGAGTGGAGAGACAGGATCAGGTACGGCTGGGGCTGCCTGAGCCCGGTGGGGGGTTCAAGACCCGAGAGGGAGAGTTGGGGGCCAGGTATGGCCGAGGCTGCCTGAACCCTGCTGGTGAGAGACCCTGAGGAGGTAGAGGGGGGCAGGCATGGCTATGGCTACCTGAGCCTACCTGAGGAGGGAAGCCCCAAGACCCCAAGTGGAAGGGGCGTTACGAGCAAAGAGAAGCCCCAGTGTGAGGGGACTGTGAGGAGAAGCCCCAGTGTGAGGGGGCAGCGTGAGCTGGAGCCCAGTGAGGGAAGAATGGGGGCTCAGCCAGAGAGCGAAAGCTGAGTCCTGACCCCA
>NW_017729022.1:66787798-66790672 GCF_001723915.1 Gavialis gangeticus
GTCACTGTTCCCCCGAGCACAGCCAGGAGTGACCAGGAACAACGGTCACAAGCTAGCAGAGGGTAGATTTAGGTTAGACATCAGAAGGCGCTATTTCATGGTCAGGGTGGCTAGGGTCTGGAACCAACTTCCAAGGGAGGTGGTGCAGGCTCCTACCCTGGGGGTTTTTAAGAAGAAGTTAGATGAACACCTTGCTGGGGTTGTTTGACCCCAGTACTCTTTCCTGCCATGGCGGGGGGTCGGATTAGATGATCTTCTCTGGTCCCTTCTGACCCTAGAAACTATGAAACTATGAAAGAGTCAGGGTCATACATTGAGGCCTGTCAGAACTTCCCCTGACTGGCCCAGGAGGGGGCCAGGACCAGGAGGATCAGAAGGGCAAGGAGACCCACCGAGAGGGATGCCCAGGGGCCTGGGGTCCCAACTGGCCTGGGGGTGGGCTGGGGCTAGAGGAGCCGAAGGTCCCGGTGAGGGGACAACACCCGAAGGGCAGGGAGATATATGGCCCAGAATGACAGCAGCAGAGTCTGTCTGAAGGGAGGAACCCAGGTGGGGGTCCTACAGTAGGATTCTGGGGCCCATCGTGTGGGACTGGCCCGTATGAGAACATCATGATGTCATCTGAGAGGCTTGGGCTGCGGTGTAGGGGAGGAATGGAGCTGCAGATAGAGCCCCCTAGCATCGGGGCAGAAAATGGGCAGCCTCCTGCTTAACCATCTAATTAATCAATTAAGATCAGGGCATGGTGGGTGAGAAGGCAGGCGATTAGCCCAAGAACAGGTGGGCGGACCGCACGGAGAGCAGCCCCAAGCAGGCCCCCTGTTACACCACCAAAAACTGTTAATGATTCTAGCCTGCTGGATGAGAACTACTTAATGTCCTTACCAACATTGTCATGAAAAGAAGCCATCATTGTTCCCTTTAATTAAGCTGGTAATATTTTTCTTTCAAGAGCATTGTTAAAAACATTAATATATGTTTATGGTGCCGGGGAGTTACTCCCACATAGGTATTGCTGTCTTGTATTGGTATAGGTTTTCTTTGTAGTTTTGTGAATCATTTAGAAATTATAGGTGATATACTGTAAATATAGCTGGATAGAGTACTTGCTCAGCAAGGTGCAGGAAAAGTGACCCCATTTAACAAGAAGTAGTGTATGAATTCTTTTGAAACTTAGAAAACACTGCTTAGTTATAGTACGTTTCATCTGAGCATTTATATTGAGTTCTCTCAGTGAGTTAACTTAAAGCCTACCAGATTTCTTTCCCCTTTTGTAAAACTTGAATTAACATTAAATTATCTTTTGGTTATCTGAAACTCAGTGGATTATTTTACCATGTTCACCGTGCTTAACAGTCCCATTGTTGTGGACTGATTATACTTTGTTTCTCAGTCATAAGATTTTTATTCTAAATTGGCTTGTACCTCTCTTGCTATTCTATTTTTATGAGGAATATATGAAATAGTAACCATATGTCATGATTTTAATGTTTCTCATAACAACGCTTCACTGTTCTCTGCCTTTTTGCTTGCCTTAAAATAGTCTGAGATACATTACCTAAACATTTGTATAAGCCTGTCACTTTAGATTTGTATTCAGGAACCTTCATGTACAGGGGCCCTGTCATGAATATATGGGTGTGTAATTTGCCATGTCAGCAGATTTAAATTTATACAGTGGTGGACAATAAACCATTTTTAGCAATGTCTGTTGATGCAGGTGAACTGTTAGTAGGATCTGTGTGTAGTATACACAGGGCCTAAAGCAACAATACAGTATGAAAAGTCTTGTTCCACACATGCAGAAGTGTACTAAGTTTGTCTTTCCCAGTTTTTTCATTAAGTGTTTTAGCTTAGATCTTTGGATATATCAACTTTCAAAAGGTTGGGATTCTAAATTATAGTCCATAAATTCTTCCAGTAGCACAATATTTCTTAGTGTTTAGTGTTAAATTAGTATTTACATAGTTGGACCTATATTATAAAGGCAAGCCAAACTTTTACTCCTCAGCTTTTAACTACATTTAACTATACAGAGCATTTCTTGTGACCTCTAATATGCTTTGTTGCATTTTACTAAGCCACTGCACTATGCTCAGTCACTTATAGGAAGTGGGTAGGACATGCAACTACTTCATTGAATTATAGAGATCTTACATGCCCTCAACATCTTTATTTTTGCTGCTGTTGCCGCCCTTGTCTCTTGGGCTGCTTACAGATATTAACCACCTCCCCACCCCCAGCACCTTACCAAAAGAAACGGAATGTTACTTCAACCTAGCTCTGCAGTGTCTGTATAGATTGGGCGCTTCAGCTGGGCTTTGGGCACTTTTATCTAATAGCTGAGTCAATCAGCTATTAGATAAAAGCACTGAAAAAGTGCCACTAAAGCGCCCAATCTGTACAGACATTGGGCAAGGTGAGTACAGCTAATGCGCTCCCTCTTTTGCACATGCATTGGCTCAGCTTGTGAGCGCATGGCATTTAACATAAAACACTGGGGTGGGTTGGTTGGTTGGTGGTTTTTTTTTGGGGGGGGGGGGATATTGTCTGCAAACAGCCTTCATGACTCTCATCTGCTTGTCTTAAGCAGGGGGCTGGACTAGATGACTTCGTAAGGTTCCTTCCAGCCCTACTTTCCTATGATTTTGTATTATGTTTAATTTAAAACAAAACTCTTTGGGGCAGTTACTATGTCTTCTCTCGTTTCTGCTACAAACATGCAGCTGGGCACTCTATAATAATTATAAGTGGGGGCTGATTGTGTTGCTTATTATAAAGGTTGTTCAGCTCTTGTTATCAGATCTGATTTTCAGTTGCTTTTAAATTTGAGAAATGTTGACAATTGCACAGGCTGAGTATGCATCTCATGCT
>NW_017729022.1:66795672-66804464 GCF_001723915.1 Gavialis gangeticus
CAACAAGAGCACGTATATTCACCTTACGATCTACCTCAGGTCCTTCTCTGCAGTACCGCAGCCCAGCCAGCCATTTTCCAGTCTGTATCTGTGTATGCAGTTATTCCATTATTCACATCTAATTGTGATTAGCATCTCATGCTGGTTATTTTTTCTTAAAGGAAAATTTCAGCCAAAACCAGTCAGGCATTTATGAGAACTACACTCGGGGTAAATACATAGCTTTACCTTTATAAAATGGTTGCAGCCTTTTCCTTGAAAAGGCTTAGTGCTCCTGTGCTGTGGAGTAGGGAGCCAAAAATTTAGTGGGGGTAGCCATGGAATTTCATTGACATTTGGCAAACATATGAGCCTTTGAAAAATCACAGTTTGCACATGCTCAAGAAAAATACTTAAGAGGTTCGCCGCTAAAACCTCTGACAGTTTTATTCACACTGAGCATGTGCCATGCATGGGCTGAGAAGTACTTTCTCTGCAATTGCAGATCTGCACTGCTGCAGACCAGATGCCAGAAATGAGAACAGGGAGCTGGTCTATCTTGTACTGTCTGCTGATACTTAGGCATCATGGAGAGGAAAGGTATTTGATTTGAATTTCTGTGAGGGGTAAGAAGACAATCATATTAGGGGAAAAAAGCTTGGGATGGAGGAAATCTAGAAAGGAGGGTGGTCTTTGGGGGTCAGTTTTGTAAGGAACAGGCAGAAGAATATGAGCTCAACAGGGAATGTGCCTCAGCAGCAGGTGGAACAGAATCTTCTTGAGTCTTGTGGTTCCTCTGCTGTCCAACATGGTCTCATCCCTGTAGTCCTAGTCTAATTAGGGCATGTCTGTACAGTACAAAGCAGTACAGTGTAGAGGTGCCCAAGATAACTCTGAATGCATTAGTTCAGGGAAGCAGTATAGCCATGGTAGGGCCTTGTTACACGTTGCACTTTGAGCTGCTCAAATGTTGATGGGTGTTAATGCTAGCTCAAGTTTGGAGCAGTCGCTTTCAAACCAGCAGGAGTCATAAGGATTGAAATGTCAGAATCCTCTTCCCTCCCTTCCCTTCTCATGCCAGGCTTCCATTCTTTCCACTGCTCCTGGAGCTCCACCACTGCCCTCCCACCCCCAGCTCTCATGGCTTACCCATGCCCCCATGTCATCTAGCTTACTTGTGGCTTCCTGCTCAGCCCAGAAAGTGGCAGTAGTGGTGGTGGGGCCAGGGCAACCAAGTTCCCCTTCCTGACTACTCCCCAGGGACAGCGCCAGCAGACAAAAATAAGCCTAGGGGACAGGGGGGTGACTGGGGATCTAGGATGCTAGGGGGTGGGGTGGTGGCTAACATGATCTAGAGGTCAGGGGCAGGCGGGCCTGATCTTGAGGGGGTGGGAGAGACAGCAGGCCTATTCAAGCTGGTGGCTTCCCCTTGCCAGGCTTCCCCCAGGATGACAGGAGCCAGGGGCAGTAGGATTCAGGGGAAGCCATGGCAGGTTCATGCAACAGCAGGGTGCACCCAGCACTGCCCCTGCCAGCCAGAAGTCCCTAGCACGGGCTTCTGGTCTGGGACTGTGGGGCTGTTTGTGGCTGCGTTGGTGCGGGAAATTCAGGTAAGGCGGGGGGGAGGACTGCGGGGATTGCCCCAATCCACGGGGCCGGGCTGGCTCCTGCTGAGCCCCATGGTCCAGCCATGCAGCCGGGAGCCAGCAGGCAAGCAAGAAAGTGGTGGCGGGGGCAGGAGGGGGTGGAAGCGAGTGGCATGCAGAAACATGGGGCCTGCGCCAGTGTCCTGGGGCCAGTGCCAGCGGGGCCCAAAGCAGGGTGGTAGGAGCACGGGGTGTGGGCTGGCAGGGGTGTGTGGAGCTGGGCTGGGCTGCACCAACAGGGAAAGGGGGGAGCTGACGCAGCTCAGTAGAGCCCCTGCCAGCTGGGACCCCGTACTCTTGCTGCCCCTGTGCCCCTGCCTCGCTGCTACTGGCTCCCATGGGTCCGCTTACTTCCAGTGCCCCTGCCCCAGCCTTGTGGTACAGACAGGGACAAGCGTGCAGCCCTCACCCCACGCTCGCCTGTCTGGACTGAGCAGCGGTGGTAGGGATGGTGCTCAGCACAGGGGAAAATCACCCCCCATACCCCACCCCACCCCACCCCACCACACCCCAACTGCTGGTGCTCCCTGCTGCAGCTGGCCAGAGCCCATGCAAGGCTGTCCTGCCTCTCTGCTGTGTCACCAATGCTACAACCAGCACTCGGTTTACCAGGGCACCCCTTGGGGTTGCTAGGAACAGTGGCCATAAACTGGTGGAGAGCAGATTTAGATTAGACATTAAGAAAAAATTCTTTATGATTAGGGTTGCCAAAATCTGGAATGGGCTTCCAAGGGAGGTGGTGCTCTCCTTTACCTTGGAGGTCTTTAAGAGGAGACTAGACAAGCACCTAGCTGGCGTCATCTCACCCCAGCACTTTTTCCTGCCCAGGCAGGGGGTTGGACTCAATGTCTACTAAGGTCCCTTCTGACCCTACAAATCTATGAAATAAATGAACTGCATCCAGTCATCTAGAGTAGTTACCACTATTTTTGTTTTGATTAGATGATTCAGGCTCTTCACATTTAAACAAAAAAATAACATTAACTTAATTTCCTTTTCCATCCCACTTCATCTAAACATACGTAACAATTCTTAATGATTTATCCTTTCTTTTAAGAGAGGAGATGAGTGGACAGCAGAACTCATAAATTATCCTAAACTGTATGTATCCAGAAGTGTATGATTCCAGCCAAGACAGGGCTTTCCAGAGTTTTCATAGAGTTCATAGACTTTAGGGGCTGGAAGGGACTTCAAGAGATCATAGGATCCAGCCCCCCTGCCATAGGTGGGAAGTCAGCTGGGATCAAGTGGCCCCAGCAAGAAATATATCCACCTGTTTTCTGAAGGAGTCCAGAGTAGGTGCTTGCACCACCTCTGGGGGGAGTTTGTTCCAGACCCTGGACACATGCACCATAAAGAACTTTTTTCTTTATATCCAGTCTAAATCGGCCTTCTTGGAATTTATGGTCATTAGACCTTGTTATCCCTTGGAGCTCTGGTGAATAGGTGTTCTCCCAGGTCCTGATGTACCCCTCTTATGAAGTTGTAGGCTGCCACCAAGTCCTCCCTGAGCCCTCTCGTCTCCAGACTGAAGAGTCCCGAGTCCCAAGTCCTTCAGCCTGTCCTCGTATGGCCTTTCCTCCAGGCCATGGATCATACGAGTGGCTCTCCTCTGGACTCTCTCAAGCTTCTCCACATCCTTCCTGAAGTGGAGGGCCCAATACTGGACACACTACTCCAGCTGCGGTCTCACAAGGGCCAAGTAAAGCAGGAGGCTGACTTCCCTGGGTTTGCTTGAGATGCATCAATGGTTTCACACCAGAGTTTGGTTAGCTTTGCCAGCCACCACATCATATTGGTGGCTCATATTCATCTTGTGGTCAATCAAGACCCCCAGGTCCCTTTCAGTCATGGTGCTAGCAAGTGTAGCACTGCTGAGCCTGTAAGTGTGCTGGGGTTCTTCCTACCGAGGTGCAGCACCTTAAACTTCTCTGAAATTGAAGGCCATCAGGTTTTGGTCAGCCCACCTTGAGAGCGTGTCCAAGTTGGCCAGTATCCCCAGCCTGTCCTGTGGTTTGACCGCCCTCCCCCATAATTTGGTACCATCTGCGAACTTGGCGAGTTCACATCTGATTCCCAAATCCAAATCATTAATGAAGATGCTAAAGACTAGTGGCCCAAGTACTGAGCCTTGAGGGACTCCACTTGTCACCTGGCGCCACGTTGACTTGCTCCCTTCAACTAGTACTCTTTGAGTCTGACCCCGTAGCCAGTTGCCTAGCCATCAGACCATACGATGATCAAGGCCACTGTTCCCCAGCTTAGGCCTTCTTGAAGTCCAGGTATATGACGTCCACATCATCTCCATTGTTCAGGACACATTATTTGGTCATAGAAGGAGATGAAGTTGGTTAGGCGTGACCTGCCAGTCACAAAGCCATGTTGGCTGGCATTTAGAAGCTTGCCTTCCATCAGTCTGGCGCTGATGGATCCCCTGGCAATTTTCTCAAGGATTTTTCCAGAGACGGACTAAGACTGATTGGTCTATCATTCCCCAGATCATCCCTTCTCTCTTTCTTGTAGATAGAGACCACGTTGGCTTTTTTCCAGTTGTCCAGGACCTCGGCCAAGTGCCATGATTTTTCAAATATCTTGGCTAAAGGGGATGCAGTGATGGCTACCAGCTCTTCCAAGACTCTCGGATGCATTCCATCTGGGCCCACGGACTTGTGAATGTCCAGTTTCTCAAGGTGTTCCCTCACCTACGTGTTTAAAAATAAAATAGGATTTTTTTCAGTTGGTTTTCATAAACATTTCTCTTTCAAGCATATTTTAATTTATAGTTTTGTTGTAAATTTAAACTGTTACCTGCACATATATGGAGCCTTATCTAACCTGTAGATTTATCTGGGTGGCATGCCAGTTCAGTGGCAACTTGTCTAGAATTATTTGGCAACTACAAACCTTAAAAGTTAAGAGCACAGTGTTGTTCACTTTGTTTCCCAGTGCTTATTTTCATAATTTCTTTAAAGGTACACATTTTATGCCAGGTCTGTCTGTCTGTTTCTCCTGTTTGGGATTTAGGCAAGGAACAAACTTTCCTGTGTCATGCCAAGGCTTAGAAGAATTGTATTGCAACTAAGTGAGAAAAAACTATCTGAAATAGTGCCATCTGATGACTCCCACTGATAGTACACTAATACCTGTAATATTGATAAGTGATGGCCATTGATTCAGATTACTAATTCATGGGAGTTGTACCACTTAAACCAGTCCTGAGTTTGGCATAATGTCTTAAACTATATGCAGTTAGTTGCTGTTTAATTTCAGCTTGTTTCAAAATGTTTCAAACATACTTTATATATTATCTCCCACCTTAGATATATCTCTCATATTAGATGTTTTATGCCCCGAATTCTTCTGCCACCTTATTCCCTACTTAATTAACTTCCCTCATCCATAATTAAGTTTAGGGTAATAACTTAGATAACTTGAACACCATCTGGCATGCAAATATACATTTTTCTAGGAAGCAGGCAACTAAAATACTCTGAAGCTTAGCTAAATGTTTTACCAAAAATAGTAGAGAGTAGGGTTTAGAATCTTATCTACTAACAATAGTAAGTGTTCAAGTATGTCATTTGCAGTCATATGACAAGTCAAATTTAGGAGACATATGCCAAAGAATGTGCCTTGAGAATTCTTCATAAACAACCTCCCCTTTTAAAAACAATAAATACATTTAATATAGTGGGAGATGTGTGACTGTCAGAAACTTGGATCGAGGCTTGATTTCACATCTCTCATGTGTGACATAAGTTAAGCAACCAGAGTTTTATCTGTAAAGGGACTTTGAAGAGTAAGTTTGGGAGGGGAAAAATGATGACAATTCATTACCTAAGTATTTTGTGTTGGCTAATCCATGGAGGAAGATCAGCACCATCAACCTATTATGAAGGATTACTGTCTACACAGTCGCATGAAGATGGGTACAGAGTTTTCAGGAATCTAGATACTGGAAAAAGGTATTGGAGGACTGGTGGACTCTGAAAGGATGGCATTCAAGATCATCAGGGCCTGGTTAAGAAAAAAAATCCAAAATTCATGAACAAGTGGTGCAGGAAGGAGTGACTGTATGTAAAAAGGAGCAATTCCTAAATGAAATGAACTCTAATTGAAATCTAAGGGGTTGAGGTGTGCAGTATTGGCATTGTTAAACTCTGTCTGCCTGCCCTGCTGGAGCTTTTCCAGGGTAACAGAACTGAGCTTGTTTCACCTCATGTTTGGTGTGAGGTGCAGCTTGGGTAGGCAGATGGCAGCAATTGGGAGAAATCCCATTATGCATATCGGGGAGGTATCTTTGCACAGAAAATGGCGGTTTTTCAATATAGTGCTTTCTTTGCATCATAAATGGGAAGAATCCCATTATGCATAACGGGGAGGTATCTTTGCGCAGAAAGTGGCTGTTTTTCAATATAGTGTTTTCTTTGCATCAGGGCTTGAGTTATGTCCCTAGCAATAATAATCCAAAAGGTAGTCAACTAAACGAACAATGAAATCTCTTCCCTTAACTACCTATCCTCCCTCCATGGTATGTATCTTCCATCTGGTCCCATGGTTCATAGAGTAAAGACATAAAAATCATGTTTAAGATTACCACGTACAAGGTGTAGATGGAGTAGTCTTTAAAAAAAAAAAAACAAAAAACCTCCAGAAGAGTAACAACATGTGTTTATTTAGCTCATTAAGTGTGCCTCAGGATTTGTGGCTGGATATACTGAATCTATCTGACCACAAATATTTTATAGTTTATTTTATTTGTTCAATTTGTATGCCACCCTGTCCAAGAGAACCTTAGGGTGGCTTACAAGAAAAGACAATGTCTAAAAGCAGATAAAGTATTAAAATAAAATATATAACAAAATTTCCTTAGGATATCCCAAGTTAGCCTTGTTTGCTGAATGTTTTCCTAAGTGTAAGGTGTTACAGTGCATCCAGAAGCTGTCTAGGCTCAGGGTCTGGCAGACCACGAAAGGGGGCAGTTTCCAAATACATGACAGGAATTAAAAGGCAAAGTTAGTACATCTAATGCCTCAAGTACATCTGATACCTCCAAGCATGAGAGCCAGAGCTTTCCAGAAATTGGGCCTTCTTTGATGACAGTTTGCACTCCACCAGTATCCATGCTTATGTGTCGCCTTTCCCTTCTCACCTGCCACGTCTTGTTGTTAGTGGTTGACCAGAAGGCTCCTGATGTTCCTAGGGCTACACATGCAGGCCTGAAGGTCACCTTCACGAGGCTTTTGCTTCCTCCTTACCCTGTCTACGTGCCACCCAGATGTTCATGAGCATAAACAAAATGGAAATGCAAGAAAACCAAAATAAGTCCTCTATTACCTGACAAACGGTCAGGTCTGCCCAAGGACCTTGGGCCAATATTTAAACAAGATCAGTCCAGTCTTCAAACAGTCCAATAAGCTTGGTGATAAAATAATAATAAGGAACATAAAGTATTTGAAACCTCGTTTCCTGGACTCAGTTCGACCTCAAGTGCCGTAGCCTCAGTCTGCATCTTAGCGTCTTCCTCCTTTCCCGTGCCACCGCCTGCTGTGGGTCTCTCTCCTGGGATCCCACTCCTTGGCACCCACTGCTGGGTACTCCTCGGAGTGTCTGGGCTTCCAGTAGTCTCCTCCAGCTCTCACCACTGGACAAGCTTTCTCTGGTGCTCTCTCCTCTGGCCGGTGTGGGGCTTGTGGTTATACTGGAAGCTGCAGCGTGGCCACCAATATGCACTGAGCACATGCACCTAAAGTGTGGCTGAGGCTGTGCCAGGGGTGATTGCTGCTCCCTCGCTGCCATTGAGGTTCCTCCTGGGAGGTAGGAGACTCCACTGGCCCTTACTAGGCTGGCTGCTTGCCCGGTTTTTCCCCATCCTGCGTTCTTCGGGATGCTGGGAGGCAGGCTCCCACAGTTAGTTAAACAGTGCATTAACTGTATACAAGAGTGCATCAGTACCAGAAAGCTCTGTCTTTATAAAGGTTTAGCCATTTAAATGGTCAAGTTAAGAAAGACGTGACACTGCCAACCACTAGTGTTTAAAAAAAATGGAGTAAGGTTTCCCAAAATCACAAGTTTGGTTGGAAAAAAAAAAAAACAGGTTCTTTATATTTCCCTTATGGTTTGGAGTCTCCACTGATTGTTTTCCGGCTTTTCTTAATTGGGGGTGGAGGGAGAGGGAGGGGATGGACGGACAGTTTCTCACACAACTCCACAAACTGGAGCTTTAAGATTTAACATGAATTATTATGAGACTTGCAGTAAAACTGGGTGAGTTAGCAGTGGTGTTGATATGCAGCTAACCAGCAGCTTCTCCTCCATAGATTTTAAATCCTGCATGTGACAGCCCTAAATTGAAAAGAGGGAGAATAATTGTTGTACCTAAGGATGTGTACTCCCTTTAAGAAAGTCAAGGATTTTGCTCTCCCGTTGTTTGGATAGTCAGATTATTCCAGTAAATGCAGGAAGAATTCTGTGTAAGGGATCATTGCAAATGACATAAATGCTGAAGTCAGAACCAGTGTCACCTATGCTTTCATGATGTCAGGGATGACTGATAGAGCTTTCAAATGTTTAACAACAAGAAATAACAAGTACTGCTGCTGCTGCTGCAATATAGCCTGATTCTGTTCCCGTTCTCTCTCTCTCTCTCGTAATTGATTTTTTTGAGGGCTGGGGCGATGCGGGCACTTAAGGCATATAGTTGACAGCCCAGAGCATACAAGTTTGAGGCCATAGCAGAAGTGCTTATGGCATTGCTCTGTCAGATTCTGATGAATCTTCTAAATACCTTGCCATAAGGACACAAAAAAGAAAAGGATTGATTTTTATCTTTGGCTTTAGAGGTTATCACTGCATACTGACCTGCAATATGTATAGCTACCTTAAACTTTCTGTGGAAGCTTCATGCTTTAGAGCATGGAGCTGTGCTACATCTTTGATTACTTGGCAAGCTGACTTTCCAGGAAACGCTTATGTGCTGCACTGAACCACCTCTCGCTTGTTACCACAACTGGTAACAGGAAAGGAAAATTCTTAATTTTTCTTGTAAAATTTGACCTTTAGAAAGGTTTTTTTAGAAATACATTTTTTTATGGTTAATTATCGTGTTTCCATCGTGTGTGTGTGGGGGGGGGGGGGGAGGGGGAAAATGTTTGTGATCAGGGGATA
>NW_017729022.1:66804513-66809554 GCF_001723915.1 Gavialis gangeticus
GGGATAATGTTTGTGATCAGGTGTCTGTACTTCAGAAAAGTAGTAAAATGAGCTAATCTATAATCCCATTGACAAAGGAAAGGTGATAGAAGTTTTAATAAACACACACGAACAAAAATTAAGGGATATTCCAAGGGTATAATCAGCTGCCAGATAAAAAGCCCTTTTAATTCAGAATGAAATAAACTCAGTTGGTCTAATACAAGATATCACATCTGCCCAAAGAACTTTTCGTGCCTATGGAAGCGTGCGTGCACACACTCTCACGCCCCCCTCCAAAAAAAAGTAAATCTTGCCATAAAACTCAGACAATTACTGTGCAGTATGTGTGATATACAGAGCCCTTGCTTGCAACATCTAGTCACAAGCTACTATACCAATGTTTTATTGAAAATTGTATCTAAAGACATTTCCTTTAAAAACAGTCAACAAAAGTATTCTGCATTTAAGGAGCATACGTGAAGATAATTAAGTGTTGGAAAAGTAGAGATCTCTTTAACAAAAGATAAAAAGATACGGAATATTATTTTTTTTAAATAATTTTTTACACAAATGTAACTCCTGCAAGGATAGCGTTGTATTGCCCTGGGATTCCTGGTTAGAATTGCACATCAAAAAGCTTTAAATGCTTGTTTACATCCGGATATATTCAGATATTTTTAACATAAGTGATTCTGTGAATTAGTGTCTAAATTTGAACTAGTATATAAGATGTGTTTTATCCATTAGTACTAAATCTTATTGGGCAGGGTATTCAAATCCAATTTTCTTTGTTGAGTGGCCTCAGCCTAATAAATGTATGGCCTCGTAGAAAAGAAGGTTTTTTGTTTGCTTGCTTTACAAAAAAATCCCATTGGTTTAGAATGGGGCACTGGGGATCTGGTCCACATACAGACCTAACACAGTACAGCCCTGTGTACATTTATGGAGCTATATAAAAATGACTAATAACAAACATCATGCCCTATGCATGCAAAATTTCATGAAATATTGGACTCATTCCAGCTTCCACTGAAGTCTTTGAGCTTTGCCTTTTACTTCTCTGGGAATGGGATTATGTTCCTAATACTCTGCTTTTTGTTTCAAACATGAAAAATAAATAAGTAAACTTTGACTCTCTTCATTGCGATAAATTGGAAACGAGTCCAATGATACTTTGTTATATGTTATTTGTAAATGGAATACAAATCAGGGTGACTTCAGAGGAGAAGGATCAAGCCATAAGTTAGTACAAAATGCAAAAATAATTGTAGTTCTTTAAATTACATTGGAAACACTGCAGAATCAAACATGTTTGACAAATGCACCTTAATAGAGATGGACCTCTCTCTTTCTGTGACGTGGCAAAATATCTATTTTTAAACCATATTTATGCAAAAGATGGTCTCTACTAATACATTTGAGTGGAGCTAATGACAAAATAAAGAGAACAAAGCCTTGGGATAAAAATCTGACTTCATCAAAATGAACTGTGAAACTGCCTTTGACTTCACTGGGGTCAAGATTTTACCCTTCATGGTGTGTGATTTCATCAGAACTAGGCAGGCATAGTCTCTTTCAGCTTTCATTGCTCTCTCTTTTTATGTGTAATGGATATGATTTTTAATAAGAAAAGTGTGTTTTTATCAGAATCACACAATATGTTTTCTATCTCTGACTTTGTCTAGAACACATGAGAAAAGATAGAAATGGGGACAGCTGTTAGGTCTTGTAAATCTTATTTTAATTTCAGGACGGTGTGTCAACAACTCCTTGCTCTTTAAAGTATTTGTGACATAAGATTCAATTCGTCAATCACCGTCCCATTCATTTCTACTTAATTTGTATATTGCTGTTCTGGGTTTTTGTTTTATTTTCTCTGGGGCGGGAGGTGTGGTGTTTATGTGTAACAGCTTATTTTTATTAATCTGTCATTTAAAAAGGGGTCATACATTTAGCTTCTCTAATGTCATGGCTGTGATATTTAGCTTATTGTTTGTATCATAGCTCTGAAACAACTTTTTTTTTTTTTTTAGCTAGTAGTGAGCCTTTTTGCTGTATCTGGTAGATGCTGATCTGTTATGACACTTTTTTGCATAACAGGGTGGGGGAGCTCACTCAGGAGTTTTGTCCCTCCTCACAAGTGAAGATAAATGTCATAACAGAGATCAGCTATCATGTATTCTGAATGTGCCATTTGCATTTTTGTCTCACTATTCTTCAGGACTGAAATGGTTTTAGTGACAGGTGCAGCAAATGAAAAGTGCTAGGAATGAATAGGAAGAAGAGGAGATTCTGCATACTGCCAGCCTATTAATAACTTATGCATTACTGTGTCATCATTGAAATAATACACGTGCATGTAAAACTAGAAAAATAAACTTAAGAGACTTACAAGTGCAGAATAATATATTTTTGTAGAGAAGCGAGTTCACATTGCTAAAGAAATCTTTATAATTGGTATTTATTTTTCTTCGTATTTTATAGTCATTTGTGTGAATCTGGACCTTCTAGGTTGGTCTCCAAATGGAGAGAAATCAATGGTGTTAGAGGTTAGGTATTTATTTTAGGGTTTGTTGTGTGTGTTGTGTGGATAAAGCCATACCTTGAACAGACATGGTCAAGCAACATTCATATCTCCACCAAAGTCAGCCTTTTCAACTATCAGATCTGCCCTAGAAACTGACTTTAGATGGAGAGATGAAGACATGCAGATTATTCTCTTTGATACTTATACCAACTGTCCTCAAAACAAAAGGTATCACGGAACTAAAAACAACTCAGCATTGCTTCAAATAGTGAACAGTGCTTTCTGGCTGTGAAAAAGAACCTGTAAGACTGTAACAGTGCCATCTCGTGACTCTTACATAATTACATGTGATTTGTGCATATTCCTAAGTCCCCTTGTACATGTGTAGGTAAAGGCATGATTGCATCTAATGCATGATCCACTCAATCTCATCTCCTGCCATGCCACACATGCGTGACAGGAGGCACGATTATGGGATTAGAGCCAATCACACCTTATTGCCAATGTAGGGGGAGGCCAATCCTGAGCTCTCCCTGCACTGGCAAGTAGCAGGTTCCTGTGGCTGGGAGCCCCCTTTGCTGAGGGGCCATGTGCAGCTGGGTCTGAGTCTTGCAACTGATGGGGCTCTCCATCCTGGATGTCCCTCTCATGCAGCTGGGATCAAGAGTCCTCTCAACAGATGGCACAGCTGAGGCAGAGAGTCCTGCAACTGATGGGGCTCTTGGCCCCATGTGAGCTGGGGGTTTCATGCACCCCTGAACCTTGGGGTTTACAGCAGCCTTAATCGCCAGGACTTGGGGGTTTGATGCTAGGCATGATGCACTCCTGTGCCTGGGAGACCCGTCAGCTGATGATGCTCCCAGGCATAGGGAAGACCCTGCTACATGTGCAAATTATAGCTCAATAGCAACCAGCTATAAAATCGGTACACATTTTCAGGTTATAACTTCACAAATAGTTGGAGCTTTTATCATATGATAGCTAATGTGCACATATAGCTAGTCTTAAGGTAATTGTGCAACTAACCAGTTAATTGTGTACATGTGCTATTAGTGCTCATGAGAAAAAAAACTCTGGAGCTTATTGCTTTGGTGTTTTTTGCTCCTGTTTGAATATGTGCCCAGGAACAATTAACTCCAGAGCAGTAAGCTCAAGAGTTTATTCATGCACAGCACGTGGAGCCAGGTTGGAGCAGCCCCAGCTGGCAGAGGGTCTGGGGAATCAGCCTCCCAGCCCAGGGCTGCTCCCACTGGCTCAGCGTGCTATGGAGGGGCTGTCTGGGGAATGAGGGAGCTTGAGCGTGGGGCTGGCTGGCAGGCAGCCCCCTCACTGAAGCCCCCTTGTGCCCCTGCCGGTCCCTCCAGTGTCTAAGCATGCACTGCTGCAGTGATTTACTCCAGAGCAGGGTAGTATTTTTTTATGTACAGGTACTATCCTGCTGTGGAGTGTGGCAGAAGGCCACCTTTGTTTCTCCCCAAAAACTCTGCTCTGTGACAATTTGGTTAAGATGGGCCCTGTAGAGTGAGGTCATAAGGGCTATATAAGTTAAGGACTTCCCAGGAGGATGGGGCAGCAGCCATGAGGAAGACTCAGAGAGAGAGAGAGAAGAGCTGGACCATCTGAAACTTGCTCTCTCTCAAAACTCATGATCAAGGAACTGCCTGCCTCCAAAGGGAATCTCCACCTGCCTCTGGATGATACCTGTGAGTAAGCTACCTGGGATCTAACTGGATATATAGTTTGCAGTACGTCAGATGTGTGATCAAAGGCTACCCAGCCATGCCAGTTTGCTTTATGGGATTTCTCTGATTGCTCTACTCTATACCCTATTCCAACCTTACTCCTTGTAACCAATAAAGTTCTCCTTTGCATCTAGCATGGAAGACTTATTGGGAGTGGGTCTAGATTATGCCTCGGGGTCCCCTTGGTTCAGATGACTAAGGGAGACCACTACTGGTGCTTCTGACTAAGGGAAGTATCCCAAGTTCTTGAAGTGAATCAAGTACCCCTGAGGGCTTGTAGGCCTGTGTTTCCCAGGGTGCACAGAGCCAGAATCAAGCCTAGTCCTGGGTGGTGGCAGTGTTACCCCCAGGATAGCAGGTGTGCTCCAGGAAGGGGGTCGGCCAGACGTGAGTCACCCCCAGGGAGGCACTCAGAGCCTGAAAGGTGGTTGGGCGCAGTGAGGTGGGTGGCTCAATGCAGGAGTGACCCCTACTGGCCCACCACATGAAGTAAGTTAATTTACTCCAGCATAGTGAGGGCACACGTACAGACACCAAGATGCTTCTGCACAGTAGCCCTGGGCGAAGCGGCTAGTATTTGCTTTGGGTTCAGATTCAACTGATTTGGGGAACAGTGATTCGATTCGGTGAAACTGATTTGCCTGAATCTGATTCAGAGATTCAGCCACCGCCAAATAGGCCGAATCTCCAAATCAAAAAGGCCCCATCCCCATCCCCCGGCTCTCCCAGGCCTGTCAATGGCTGCCCTGCCCTCCC
This sequence comes from Gavialis gangeticus, assembly GCF_001723915.1. NCBI lineage: Eukaryota > Metazoa > Chordata > Crocodylia > Gavialidae > Gavialis > Gavialis gangeticus. Next base: position 66,809,521 of record NW_017729022.1, read on the forward strand.
CCAGCTCCTGGCTCTTTACACAAAAAAAAAAAAA
>NW_017729022.1:66814554-66814893 GCF_001723915.1 Gavialis gangeticus
AAAAAAAAAAAAAAAAAAAAAAGCTCTGCACTCACCAGCTGCTGCCAGGCAGGGAGGGGGTGGGGAGTGATCCCCACTGCACCATGCTGCATGGGGAGCTCTGCCATGAGCTCCCATCCCCTGGCCGCTTTCCCAGTCCCTGTGGCTGTCCCATCTGGCCCCAGCTCTTTAAAAAAAAAAAAAAAAAAAAAATCCACCACTCACCGGCTCCTGCCAGGTGGGGGGCGATCTCCACTGCCCTGCACTGTGTGTTGGTGGGAAGCTCTGCCATGAGCTGCCAGAAGCTCTGATGGGTGCTGCAGCAGCCAGTGAGTTTGGGGTTTTTGTTTTTTTTCTTTA
>NW_017729022.1:66814998-66816196 GCF_001723915.1 Gavialis gangeticus
GGGCAGGCATGGGGGGGGTGCTCAGAGGAGGCTGGGGGGCCAGGCAGGGGATGGGACCCAGGAGGGGTCCCCCCATGGTCCCTTCCGCCACCCTCCAGCTCCCCCCACCCTCTATTTACCCGCATGGAGTCTGGGTCCAGCTCCCTGTGGTGGTGAGCAGGGACTGCCCGAGACTTTTTCAAATCAATTCGTGAGCTTCAAATCAATTTGGACCTTTTCATTGGTCTCTTGATTCAATTCAGATTCAGAAATTCGGCCACTGAATTGGTCCAAATCTCCGAATCGAATCAGCACCTGTAGTTTTGCACAGCCCTGCTGCACAACTAATTAATCTCCTGTGCAGTAAATGTCTCATTGACACATCCAGGTATTCTCAAACTAACTCCCAAGTATAGACTTGAGACCTAGTTTTCAGAGAGAGTGTCCATCAGTAGCCCTCACTGAGCCGCTTGCAGTGTTGTATGGGACTAGGTGTAGCCTCTTAGCATTATGGCTGAGGAGGTATTTTCCAGAATTTCCATTTGGAGATTTGACTAAATGATAGTTTTTGACTAAATGATAGTCTGCTTTGCGTGAAAAAAGTCTTCAAAAAGTCTGGAAATGAAAAAACCAAAAAAATAAAACAGTAACAAAAAGAGTTTTAAGATTAAATATTTTTATTTCTTTGATGTGTAAGATGAAATTTTCCACAGAATACTAACCCAATTTTCTGTCAGGTCAAGCTGTTATGTTAACTGAAAGTACTGTGACTTGACTACAGAAATATGAATTATCATACAGGGGAAAGATGCATGCAAAATGACCATGGCTGTTACGCCTGTATGAAGTGGCTAGTATTTGCTTCGGATTCAGATTCAGCCTATATGGGGGACAGTGATTTAATTCAGTGATTCAAATCACTGTCCCAAATCAATTTGGCCGAATCTGATTCAGAGATTCAGCTGCTGCCAAATCTCCAAATCACACAGGCCCTATCCCCTGCCTGCTCTCCCAGCCCTGCTCAGCTCCTGGCCCTTTGGGGGGGAAAAAAAAGCCCACATTCACCGGCTGCTGCCGGCAGGGGGAAATCCCCACTGCCTCATGCTGCGTGGGGGGCTCTGCCATGAGCCCCCCAACCCCTACCTGCTCTCCCAGCTGCCCCCATGGCTGCCTCACCAGCCCCAGCTCCCAGTGTTAAAAAAAAAAAAAAAAAAGCCCC
>NW_017729022.1:66816216-66816423 GCF_001723915.1 Gavialis gangeticus
AAAAAAAAAAAAAAAAAAGCCCCAGCTCTCTGTCTCCTGCCAGTAGGGGGCTGTCCCCACTGCCTCTCACTGTGTAGGGAGCTCTGTCACAAGCCCCCAGAAGCTCCAAGGCTGCTATAGCAGCTAGAGAGTGTGGGTTTTTGTTTTGTTTTTGAAAGGGCTGGGAGCTGGAGCAGGCGGGGCAGCCATGGGGGGAGTGTGTCTGTG
>NW_017729022.1:66816533-66817342 GCF_001723915.1 Gavialis gangeticus
GCTGCAGTGGGCAGGGACTGCCTGAATCACTGAAGCTCTCCAAATCTTTCCCATATTGATTTGGAGAGCTTTGAATTGATTTGGACCTTTTACTTCGTTCACTGATTTGATTCAGAGATTCTGCCACTGAATCAAGCCGAATCTCCCCCAAACTTAATCAGTACCCGAAGCTTCGCAGTGTCTTAATGACCTTAGCCCTGTTAAGGGCAGGGGTAGGTGGTTCTTGCCTGTAGGAAGGAAGTGAAAATGGAAAACTGTATGGAGAACAAGAGATTCACTATGATGAATGGGGAGGAGGGAGGTATGTATGGAGGTCAGAGGCTGTCTGGGAAGTAATGGGCTGCATCTTTGCTCAGCTTGTTGATGTCCCCTGGAATTTCTGCATGGCTTGCTATGTTTGCAGAACCTCTTGTCACAGAGTAATTCTTATACATTTTTCAAAACATAAGGAAGTTCTCAGGCAAGCCATCTGACTGACACTAAAAAACTCTATCCTTTGCTTCAGCCAAAAAAGAAAATAAAATTGGAGAATGTTGGCATTTTCTGAATATATAACATTGGCTGAGTTCCTGGTCAGTCTTCTAGTGGTACTGTGACAGACAGCAGAGTTAAGGCTATTCTTGCATCTTAACTATATTTGCATATTTTCCAATATTTGGTGTTTATAAAGTTCAGCCTTAACATGGAACTTCCAGGTTTTCTAACATTTAGGTTTCTTGAGCAAATAGCTGTGCTTCCATTAAGGAGGGATTATGTGAACTTTAAGAGTTTTTAACAATTAATAGAATAATAGTATTCTGTTTTTTGCT
>NW_017729022.1:66817404-66818235 GCF_001723915.1 Gavialis gangeticus
TATATATATAATATTCTATATTGTATAATGTATACACACATACATACATACTTCTGTGTGCGTGTGTGTGTTTACACACACGAGCAAAAAAAATGAAATACTATTAATCTATTATTAACTGTTAAAGGTTTTTATAATTCACATGACCCATCTTTAATGGGAGCATTGCTATTTACTCAAGAAACCTAAATATTAGAAAGCCTGGAAATTCCAAGTTAAGGGTGAACTTCATAGACAAACTCCAAACATTTGGAAATATGCAAATACAATTAAGATACCAAAATAGCTTTTACGCTGCTGTTTGTCACAGTACCACTAAGAAAGTGACCAGGAACTCGTATATGCCTGTATGTGTAAATGCATATATTTATTTTTTCTCAAGGAGTTGGCATAATTAAGATAAGGAAGCATATGCAAAACAGATCTTTTCATCCAGGTTCCCCAAGTCCAAATGGTATACAATCAGGAAGTGTATTATAGCCTTCATTGTTGCTTCAGCGGGGAGAGTGTGCTTTACATATGCAAATGCTGTTGAGAAGTTTAACTTAATAATTATCAGCTGGAGTCTTTATTGATGAACAGCTGAGGCAACTCATCAGCAGGAGAATCTGAATTAGTTACTAGTAGGCTCTGAATTAGCATTTTTGTCTGTTGGTCGCCATTCCTGTGGCAGTTATAGGAACTTATAGGTATCTGTAACTTCCTTTTATAGGCCTGCAAATACAAATCCATTTATAAATACTGTCATTTAAGCATATTGAAAATACAGTATTTGAGTCTTTTGTTCCTTCTGCATTTACCTCTGTTTCTTACTGAGCAGAAGCCAGCTTC
>NW_017729022.1:66818246-66846120 GCF_001723915.1 Gavialis gangeticus
CCCCTCCTCTGACTCTGTGCTACCTGGTGAGGATGTGTAGCTTGGAAAAGGTATATTCTTTTGTCCTCCCATATATTTAAATTGCAGAGCAATGTTATGTACAGCTGGGTGGGAAAAAAAAGCAAATAGGCATACTTAGGCACATGTTTAACTTTTGCAGATTTAGCTTGTGCCTTACCAAATAAGGATGGACTGCTGAGTCATACCTTGGCAGGGTCATATGTATAAAAAGTGAGGTGGCTGGACACAACATAGATTCATAGATTAAGGGTCGGAAGGGACCTAGTAGATCTTCTAGCCCGACCCCCCGCCAGGGCGGGAGAACAACAAAAAACCCCAAAAGAGAAACGGGACTCAAATGAGTCCAGCCAGGTAGGCATCCAGCCTCTTCTTAAAGACCCCCAGGGTAGGGGCCAGCACCACTTCCCTTGGAAGTTGGTTCCAGCTCCTAGCTGCCCTAACTGTGAAGTAGTTTTTGCGGATGTCCAATCTATACCTCCTCTCCATCAACTTGTGCCCATTACTCCTTGTTATGCCAGCGGGCGCTAGGGGAAACAGCGTCTCCCCCAAACCCTTCTGGTCCCCCCTAGTGAGTTTATAGACGGTCACCAGGTCCCCCCTCAGCCTTCTCTTGTGGAGGCTGAATAGGTTCAGGTCCCGCAGTCTCTCACTGTAGGGTCTGCCCTGTTGTCCCCGGATCATGCGGGTGGCCCTCCTCTGGACCCTCTCCATGTTGTCCACATCCCTCTTGAAATGGGGCGCACAGAACTGGACACAATACTCCAGCTGTGGCCTGACCAGCGTCGCGTAGAGGGGGAGGATCACCTCCTTGGCTCTACTCGAGATGCACCTGTGGATGCACGACAAGGTCCGGTTAGCCCTGCCAACCATGACCTCGCATTGTCGGCCCATGTTCATCTTGGAGTCAATAATGACTCCAAGATCTCTTTCTGCCTCCGTGCTCTCGAGTAGGGAGTTCCCCATTGTGTAAGTGTGCTGCTGGTTCCTACTGCCCAAGTGCAGCACCCTGCACTTGTCCGTATTGAAACGCATCCTGTTCCTGTTAGCCCACCCCTGTAACCTATCCAGATCCCTCTGCAATCTCTCACTCCCTGCTAGCGTGCTCACCTCCCCCCAAATTTTGGTGTCATCAGCGAATTTAAACAGGTTACTTTCCACCCCATCATCCAGATCGCTGATGAAGAAATTGAACAGCGCAGGCCCCAGGACCGAGCCCTGGGGGACTCCGCTACCCACCTCCCCCCAGGTCGAATATGACCCATCCACCACCACCCTCTGAGTGCGACCCCTCAGCCAATCTGCAATCCATCTGACTGTGTAGGCATCGATGCCACAGTCGCCTAGTTTTTTAACTAGGATGGGGTGAGAGATGGTGTCAAAGGCCTTGCTGAAGTCCAGAAAGACTACATCCACCGCGACACCTGCATCCATGGCCCTAGTGACCTGATCGTAGAAGGCAATCAGGTTGGTCTGACATGAGCTCCCCCTAATAACATATCCAAACCATTTACATAAAAAAAAAAAAAAAAGTGGCACCTCCTTCATGGTAAATCTTCAAATTAGGATCTGCTATTGTCTTCCCTTCTGTTCCTAGCAAACATTACTAAAGTTCAGATGGGTAAAATGCTTACCTGGCAGGTATCTTGCAGTGACATTTTTGTTTAGATTCTTTCATTGTTCGCATCGTATTCCAACATCTCTGCCACAATGCTCGTCCTAGTTCCAAAACTAATTATCTTCTATTTTCCTATTCCAGTGAACAACAGGTGACATCCATCCACTGCTTGAGGCAGTGACTAGGTTAGTAGCTTATACTATGAATTGTTTCTTATGGTCAGGAACTGCCTGAAATAATGTCACTAAATGTGATGGGTGGCTAAAAGGTTTAATGATGAGATATGGAATCTTGCAGCTCTGATTGACCATTTCTTATTCTGAAATGGTTGGCAGTGACCAAAAGTCATTATCATCTGACAGCTCTTCTTTAAATCTGCATCCTAGTAGGCAAGGGCTTATGTTTGTAAAAACATCATAGTTTCATAGTTGGTAGGGTCGGAAGGGACTTGAGCAGATCATCAAGTCCGACCCCCTGCCATGGGCAGGAAAGAAAGAAAGTGACCCCAGCCAGGTGATTATCTAGCCTCCTTTTGAAGACCCCAGGGTAGAAGCGAGCACCACTTCCCTTGGAAGTTGGTTCCAGATCCTAGCCGCCCTGACTGAAGTAGTGCCTCCTGATATCTAGCCTGAATCTACTCTCAGTCAACTTCTGGCTGTTATTCCTCCTTACTCCCAGTAGTGCTCTGGGGAACAAGGACTCTCCCATAGCCTTCTGGTCCCCCTTGGCCAGTTTGTAGATGGCCACCAGATCCCCGCTCAGCCTTCTCTTGTGGAGGCTGAACAGGTTTAGGTCCCGTAGCCTCCGCTCGTAGAGCCTGCCTTGCTGTCCCCTGATCATGCAAGTGGCCATCCTCTGGACCCTCTCAATGCTATTCACATCCCTCCTGAAGTGTGGCGCCCAGAACTGGACACAGTACTTCAACTGCAGTCTGACCAATGTCGCATAGAGGGGGAGGATCACCTTCTTGGACCTCATCACAGTAGAAGCAAACAGTTCAACTTGAGCAGCAGGAAGTCAAGGACAGGCTGGCTATTGGGGGCCTGAATTATTCTGTTACCTTCTATATCAGAGTCAAAGGTCTGCCCAAACCAAAAAGCCCATTCATTTAGTATACTTGAGACTACTATTGCCATAGTCAGTGACACAGCGGAATGATCTGACTAACTTTATGGCCAGCCACCTTTGACTGTCCTGCCTGAGTGACAACTTACCCATTTGCAGCTGTCACCTGTGGACAGCCTTTGGCACAAGGCTGAAGGAAGAATTCATCTTTTTTCATCTGGAGTCATAGTGTGAGATGCTTCAGCTGTCCTTCACTGGGCAAGTCTACACATGCAGTTAATGCACCTGAATTTACTGCACGCTGAACCTTGGCCAGGAGTGCATCTGCATGTGGCCGGGACTGTGTCTACATGTGCACCCATGTTGGGTGCAGATTTGCACCTAATGGAAGCAGTCAAGTCCAAGGCTTCTCCTGCCCTGCTCTGCCCTCCTGAAGCAGCCAGGAGGAGTTTCAGGCTCTGACCATAGCAGCCTGGGTGCACTGTGTCCAAAAGGTGCTCCCAGCCCCTGCAGTAGGGTGCTTGTGTGGCCTCCCATGGACCCTGGACACAGAGTGCCATCCCAAGAACATGCACACTATGGATAGTTTGTAAGAAACACCAAACTTTATTTCCCTCCACTGCACAAGCACCAACCTCACCCCTCACAACAACTGACTCCCTCCTTCCCCAAAAGCACGCTCCCTCCTTCTCTCCCTCCTTCCCTCCATCCCAACAACAGACCCCTCCCTGCACCCAATGTGCAGCACCAATAAAGAAGCATTTTGACCTGATGAAGGGTGGGGACAGTGGGGTGGAGGTGCTTACAGCATGGATCCCAAGAAGGGTGCCTGGGACCAGGCAGTGGGCTGGCCCAGGGGTGATGGCAGGCCTGGTCAGCCCGCTCCTTCTCCTCCATGGGACCAGGGCCAACAGGGTCCACATTCAGCCAGCTCCCGCTCAGAGGCCATATGGCAGCTGGGTAAGTGGCAGGCAGGGGCCCAGGCCTCTAGGGGCCCAGGCTCAGGAGCTAGGGGAGGGACCCTGGTCACTGCAGGTGGTGCTGCACCTGTGGAGTCCTCTGTTCAGTTTTGGGCCCCCCACTATAGAAAGGATGGGGACAAATTGGACAGAGTCCAGCAGAGGACGACAAAAATGGTGAGGGGTTGGGGCACATGACTTAGGAGAGGCTGATGGAAGTGGGCTTATTTAGTCTAGAGAAGAGAAAACTGAAAGGGGATTTAATAGCAGCTTTCAACTACCTGAAGGATGGTTCTAAAGAGGATGGAGCAAGACTGTTCTCAGTGGTGGCAGATGACAGAACAAGGAGCAATGGTCTCAAGTTGAATCAAGGGAAGTTTAGTTTAGATATTAGGAAGAATTCTTTCACTAGGAGGGTGGTAAAACACAGGAACAGGTTCCTCAGAGAGGTAGTGGAAGCTCCCTGCTTGGAGGCTTTTAATACCCATGTAGACAAAGCTCTGGCTGGGATCATTGTGTTGGGGTTGGTCCTGCTTTGAGCAGGATGTTGGGCTAGACGACCTCCTGAGGTCCCTTCCAACCCTCATTTTCTATGATTTTATGATTTCTCTCAAGCCTGGGGGGAGTGGGGAGGGCATGGCATGGCACTGGGCCGTGGGTGACTGTCAGGGGCCAGGAAGGAGGTCAGGGGCTGGGCACTGAGTGGCACAAAAGTGACTGCCAGGGCCAGGATGGTGTCCAGGACACAGCAGTCCTCCTCCATCCTTCTACAGGTGGGTGCCGGTCAAGCCCTCCCTCCCTTCTTCCACAGAGGGAGCAGGTGGGCTGCTTGCCTCAGGCAGCCTGGCTTGCCCATACCCTAGTGTTCGCTGGCACATGTCTGCTGGTGTAGGACATGGTGCCTGGGAGGCAGATCCAGCCACGTGGAATCCTGGGCAGCAGATCCCGGGTCCACAGGTCTGCAGGACCCAAGCCATACCTGCAGTGGTTAGGCATGTAGCCTATGGGACAGGCAGCTGCTGGCACAGGCCCCAGGGATCAGGCCAGAGGTCTGGAGGCCAGCTTGGGACAGCCAAGAAGCTGTCCCTGCCACATGGCTGCAAAAACTGCCCGCCATGTGACTTTGCATCAAGTAGGAGGCTGACCCCTTGCTTGTGCAGCTGACTGGGCACAGCTGGCATCAGTTTCTATGTGTGCACTAATACGCATTAGTTAATGTGCCATTTTTCTAGTACCCGTATGTATTAGTACTAGCAAGTGGCGCATTAGACTAATCTAATGTGCAGTAATTGTCACACACATGTAGATGGTGGTGCTTTACTGCACATTAGATTAGCCTAACATACAGTGAAGCATCTCATGTAGACACGCCCACTCTGTCCTTTCCATGCAATTCCATCCCCTCCGACAACAAATACCTGTAAAGATATGGTAAGGTAGTTTGCTCTGCTTTACTTCTAATTGTGTATAAATCAGTCTCCTGGGCTGTCACACTGGTATCCTTTGCCAATACTCCAATTCTTTAAAAAAAAAAAAAGAGAGAGAGCGAGCCCATTTTACCTACACCTTGAGAAAGAGTTTTCTTTTCTTTTTTCTCTCCTCTACCCCAACTGTTATTGGAAACCTTGTAGTTTGCAAAAAAAAAAATTACCATCTTTGTAGGAATGGGGCTTGGAGAAAATAACAATTCATCAAGAACACAGATGGTTGATTTAGAACCTAATAGGTATTAACACATTATTTTCCCCAAGCTTCACTCCTGATATTGATAATGTGTTATCCTTGCCAAGTTCCCCTCTTGATAACATGTTATCTTTGTCAAGCCAAGTCCCTGATAGAATCTTACTTTCACTCCATGCTTATCCTGATAAAACCTTATTTTCTTTCATCTTCATTCCAATAGAAGGATGAAAATGTTATTTTTAGACTTTTTTGGGGGGGGGCACATGAATTTTGCCAAAAGACAGAAGGAGCCAGGGGGTGGGGACAGAGGCTTTGTTCTAGGCAAAGAAACAAGCAAGGCATGTTAACGCATGTTGGCACTTGCTTTTAGTTTACTAATAAGCTGGGGATTTAAATATATTATTTAGGAAGGTGGCGTATCTGTAGCAAGCCAGTACTACTGAAGTAACCAGGTTCACATGCAAGAGAGGTGAAATATGTTTAGGGAGTTTCATCTTCCCCTGTTAAATTGCTGCATACCCTTTCTGCATTTAATTTCTTTCCCAACAATCTTTCTTTGTTTAAAATCCCAACCATCCTTCTGAGGAATGCCAGAATTAAGTTTGCTCAGGCAACATTAAATCAGCTCCTTGTACATAAGCATTACTGTACAGTTTTTAATTATGATTACATGCTATTTTTAACATGGGCCCCCTGCCTCAGTAGTGCATAGGTGGAGTGGCCCTCTAGGCCTGACTCTTAGCTGGTGTGGTGAATGAAGATGTTGTTGATAGGGCCTTACTGATTGCAAAAGCCAGAAGATGTACCACACATGAAGTGAATGAGGATGGGGGTTTCAGGAGGAAAAGGATGGTCTTACATTAGAGCAATTGAGCTGTACTTTGGAGAACTGGATTCTGTCCCTTCCCCTGTCATAGAGGTCCTGTGTGATGCCGGGCAAGTAAATTAAAGCACAGAATTCCCAAGTGGCCACTAACTCTGTTTTCTTAGGCTAGGTACAGACATTCAAAAAGCCCGAGGTGGAATCGATCAAACCTTCACTGGTTTCTCTAAGCTGTGTAGAGTAGATAGCGAATGAACAGAACACATGCTCTCCATTTAGTAGCGGGGAGGGGGCAAAGGGATGCCTTCACTGGCCAAGGCCAGCAGGCTGGTGGTGCTCCTGCACACCTCCCAGCATGCCAGACACTGCCATGGGCAGCTGAATTGGCTGCTGGGCACCCCGAAACCACTGCTGTCAGCCACAAGGAGGGGGTGGGAGCCAGCACAGAATCTTTCCTCAGCACCCCACCCCCCACTGGCTGCAGCAAACAGGAAAAGGTGGGAAAGTGGAGATTCTTGCTTCCGAACCCCAAACCCAGCCAGAGCAGCTGGGAGGTGGGATGTGCAGCAAGGGCTTTCCACCCTCCCCTGCTGACCAGCCCAGCACTGCTGCTTTCCCCAGCCCTGCTCCCTGCTAGGTGTTAGTAGCTGGGGTGGGGGGGGAAGAGTGAGAGGACCCCACCCTGGCCCCCCCCAGACCCAACCAAGGCATCGAGGGGGGGCATTGGGAAGGGCTTTCCCCTGTCCCTTTCTAACTGGTCCTGTCCCTTGCTAACTGGGGAAAGAAGCCCTCCTGAGTCTGTCAGTTGGGGAGGAAGGAAAGCCCCCACTACCTACCCCCAGCTGTTCTGGCTGGGTCTGGGAGGGTCTGGGGCAGCAAAGGGGGCCTCTACTCCCACCCCCCTGCTGCACGGCCTGGCTGAGAGGTGCAGGCAGGACACAGGGCTGGGGAGGAGAGGCTTTGCTGCCTCGGCTCTGTGAGAGCTGAGGGGCAGAGCTGGCTCAGCACTCAGCCAAAACAGACAAGCATGGGCTGAGGCTAGCCCACCCACCCTGTGAGGGGAGTATACTGGAAGAGCTGCAAAGCATCCTGGGATGCCAGGAGACTGATCTAACTTGAGTCAGGAGGGGATCTGGCACAGAAGTTCAATAGACCCATCTAACATAGACTGTTTAAATCTGATACTACATCCATCCAGGTCTGTTTTCAGCTGGGTTCTGCCATTTTTAAACCGGTCTGTGTGCATTAATCTTCTATTTTGTTACAGGTTTAGACTTGTTTCTGATTACTTATACTGGATTATGTGCAATTTCTGTACCTATCCATAGTTTTCTGGCTTTCCAACTCGAGACCCTGGGTCGCATGTGCAGAAATGCTCAGCACGCACTGTTGTGGCTGTAACTGCTGAAGCCTGTGCTTTAAAACACCAGTAGACTTCTACTTTAGTAGAAAAGTGTGATTGTAGCCACCTCAGACTGGATATCTAAAACTCATGTATACTTTTGACATTAATGTCCCTATGCCTCTTATTTCCCACATGCAAGGTATGTTCACAAGTATGTTTTGATAATCAATTCGTTATTGTTTTTGAAATTTGATGCTATAGAGGTGAACATCACAGAAAAGCCTGTGAGTAAATTAATAGTTGTGCTCTATCTTCAGAGGAGGGTTTGTACGATGTTTATAAAGGTACTTAGATACGGGGCCACAAATTGAATCATGAGGATAAAAACAACATATAGAATAGGTGCTCATTTTGTGAGAGCTTTGTCCATAGAATCATGGAAAATTAGGGTTGGAAGGGACCTCAGCAAATCATCTAGTCCAGCCCCCTGCGTAAGGCAGGACCTTCCCCAACTAGATCATCCCAACCAGGGCTTTGTTGAGCTGGGTTTTAAAAACCTCCAAGGATGGAGATTCCACTACCTCTCTGAGGAACCTGTTCCAGGGCTTTACTACCCTCCTAGTGGGAAGGTTTTTCCTAATATCTAACCTAAACTTCCCTTGCTGCAACTTGAGACCATTGCTTCTTGTTCTGTCATCTGCCACCACTGAGAACAGTCTAGCTCTGTCCTCTTTGGAATCACCCTTCTAGCAGGTAAAGGCTGCCATCAGATCCCCCTTCAGTCTTCTCTTCTGCAGACTAAATAAGCCCAGTCCCCTCAGCTGCGCCTCAAATCATGTGCCCCAGCCTCCTAACCATTGTTGTTGCCCTCTGCTGGACTGTCTCGAATTTGTCCACATCCTTTCTGTAGTGGGACACCCAAAACTGGACCCAGTACTCCAGATGTGGCCTCACCAGTGCCAAAGAGAGGGGAATAATCACTTCCCTCAGTCTGCTGGCAGTGCTCCTACTAATGCAGCCCAGTATGCTGTTAGCCTTCTTGGCATCAAGGGCACACTGTTTGCTCATATCCAGTTTATTGTCCACAGTGACCCCCAAGTCTTTTTCTGCAGGTCCCAAGCTTGTAATGGTGCATGGGATCCAATCTGTACTCTTGATTGACACAGGGGTTCTTTGGAATTAAGAATAATGATCCTGTATGTAACATGAGGGGTGTCCTAGGGTCGCCGTGCCCTCCCCTAGCGCCCCTCTACCGTGCCAAGTTTGCGTTAAAGCACCCTCGTTCTCTCCTGCCACGTCTTGATCTTAAATATATGAAAGGGAGGCTGCCTTTTGTCGTCTTGGTCACAGTGCTCCTGCTACCCTGCATCTTGCTTCTATAAAGGGGGTTCCGGACACCCCTCCCTCATGGGCTGTGCGTGGCTCCAACCATCCCTGTACCACACCCCAAGCCTCGCTGATGTTCCGGACATTGTTTGGTCTGCTTCACTCTCTGCGCCCTCTCTGGTGCTCAGGCTCTCAGCAGCCCACAGGCGCTCTGCCTTTCCACTGCCTTGTCGTGCAACCACGCCCCATGGGCGCTTGTCACTCGCTGCCCCCTTGCTCCGGGGCTGGGGTTAGTGCACCCCAAAATGCTGCGCCCACTCTGGCACTGGGGTCCCCACACTCCCGTGGGTCCCCTATGAGGCCTCCTCCGACCCCTAATAGCTTGACCCAAACCACCGGTTTAAACAATAAACATATGCCCCTGGGCTATAACATAAATTCTAGTTGCTTAGCTGTAACCTCCCTCAAGCTACCCCATGAGTACTCCATCTCTTCTTCAGTATCAGCCTGCTTGTGCAGTCCTGCTTCTCCGACTTTACTCTCTTAAGCAGAACTCCTTCTTCCTTGGCAGCCAACTGCCCCGTGGCCACAGGGTTGTGATTTTTATAGGCACCAGGCCCTGCCCCTTCCATCCAGCTGGCCAGGCAGGTGCGAGTCACTCCCCTCATTAATTGGTTGTCTTGGCAACCTGCACCTGGGCCCTTGTCGCTGCTCTCAAAGTAGCAGGTACTTTAGTGCCTTGCTACACTGTAATTAAAGACGGTCTTATAACGTACAAGAGCCAAATTAAGATTGCACAGGCAACCAGAATTCTGATACCTCTGAATTTAGAATTATTTGACTTTGCAACCTGAATTTACTTTTGATGAAGGTTTTGTGCATGGATAATTTTCAAACCCACCAATTGTGAATGCTTATTTTGTTCAAGATAAAGACATTTGTAATAATGGATTGCCATGTGGGAGGATCAGGGAATAATTCTGAGCCTTGCAGTTGAGGCTGGGCGGTAGTGGCTCTAAATTGGCTTAAATCTTAGGCATCAATTCACTGAAGTATTTCAGTATTTACTAAAGTCCTATTAACTTCAGTGAAATTTAGCATAGGCTTAATGCTAAACACATGCTGAAATGATTTGCTAAATCAGGACCTGAATTCTGGCCAAGGTAGTAGGAATTACTTGATGGTTGATTGGTTCCCCTTGTGAAAACAGTTACTGCTTTCAATCCGCTTATTGTGAACATGCTATTTAGCACCTTTCTTGGCAGTGGCAGCACTGAGTCTTGATTAGGCCAAGAAAACTTGAGTTAACACTTGTACAGGAGGTTTTTCCATGTCAGGGGTGAGAAAACTTACCTGTAAGATGTGGAAGAGGTTGGTGGTTAATGCCTGTGCCACAGGTCTCCTACAGATAGCCTTAGGACTTCAGTTTTCAAGGTTCTCATTGTGACATCTTTCAAAAGTATACATTTCAGTTACCCTTTCCTAGCTGTTTTTTTTGTTTTTTTTTTTTAAGATTTTTGGAATCCTAAAATTCATAACTGTCTCTTGAGGTTTGCTTGTATGGAATTAGAAGATGCTTTGTGTATAGTTCAGACATCTGGAGTAAATTGTTCAGCTTCACTTAGCATTCCTGTAGTCTGCTATCAAAGCAGCTTGTCAGGCAGCATTCTGTAATTCTAGCTGATGTTATCCTAGAGCAGTTTATAGTAGGACACAGGGGAGAAAAAATTCTTGGTGGGTGTGAGAATAAGAGTCTTAGCATGCCCTGGGACCTGCATATGAAAGCAACCACTCTAAAACTGCACATCACTGAAAAAAATGACGTCATCCTAGTAGCCTGGTAACCGACATCAGCCGTAACACTTAGAGATGTCAGAAGTCCATAGGCTGCTAAGGTAATTGTTCATTGAAGACAAGTCAGTAGGAGGTTTTTTTTGTTTTTTGTTTTGGAACAGTCTACCCACCTACACAGAGCATTTATATCTCTGTATTCCTGACTGCAGTTTTCCTGTTTCTCTTTTCATTCAGAGTTCCCGTTGTTCTCTACAAGACTTGCCATCGAAAAAAATTGCTTTTGAATGCTTCAAGTGACCTTGCTCATGACAGATACAGGGGAAGAGTGGTGAAAGTGGCTACCTCTCACCCCCGTCGCTTTCTGCCAAATGTCATCTTTTGTTTTAACAATATTACAGTCCTAGCCCTTAAAGTTACAAAGAAAAGCTTTTCAAATGTGTCCTGAATATAAACGGAAGGATTATTGTTTGCCTGGGTCTGCAGTCAGACAGGCTAAAACAAAATCAGTAAGCAGTATTAATTGCAACATTCATCTCATTTCAGAGTCAGCTAATAACATTCTTCAAAGGGTAAAACTCCGTCTGTATTCTACTACTGTTGGCCCTATGTTAGAAAACATGCTAACACATTTTCCTCTGTTTCACACATGACCAGAGTGGTTATAAGCACAGTAAAATGTGACAGTGTAAACAGGGTTTTTAAGCAATTACTGCTTCATTCCCAGTCTCTTGACTCCAGAGACTTCTGAACACTCAGCATTAGGAATTCTGGGGTTCTGCTCCGACTTTGTCATTGAGCTGCTGATTTACAGAGTGACCGTGAGGAAATGAATTAACCTCTTTTTCCCTTCAGTTTCCTCACCTGAAAAATAGGGATAATACTATGTAATTGTTGCTGCTGTGGTGGTTAATATTTTACTGTATCTCTATGTTGTGTGAATTTGTTAAGGAATAAGTGGAAAACAGTTTGGTCTACTGTTCCTGCTGTTACACAGTCTTGAAAGAATTGAACTTCCCCAGCTAGACTGTCACCAGGCTGTTGTGGTTTGGTCCACCACTGTAGAGCCACATGTTCATATGTTTCACTTGGTTTGAGTAAGCTGCTGCACGTTTTTATATCTTGGTCTTTCTGTTATCCCTTTGCAAAAATGGGAACTTATAACTTAGCTGCTCTAGATCTCAAGACCAGATGGCTCTGCTCCCAGCTCCCCTGTAACTTAATAACGTCATTCTCCAGGGCTCCAACTGTGTGGTGGTCTGGGTTACCTTTCCCTGTTCAGGAACATTTGAAAGTTGACACAGACAAGCACACAGACTTTGTAAGGGGTCCAAGAAATGATCCCTTTACTTAGCATAAGAAAAAGACAGATCTTGATACAGTGATAAGACATACATATGCACTCCTCTGCCTCAGTTTTCTGGTTCTTCACTGCAGCTGAGAATTTGTTAAGCTCAGGGGAGAGTCCTGTAAGGAGTGGAGGTGTGAAAACAGACATTACCTTTATGCTGGCATAAAACTTTTTATGGTGCCACGACATGAATGCAAACAGATGTCACTACCTTTTGCTGTGCCACAATTGTTTAAATTTGTGGCTGCAGCAGAGAGTAATGATAAATTGAGCCACTTTATTGTGGCCCCACCTCTTCATTTTTGGAGGGAGAATGTGGGCAGTCCAAAGCTGCCCAGACTCTCCAGCTACCCCAGGTTGGGGCTCTGCCAGGTTGAGGAGCCCAGTCTTGTACATCCCAGGAATTCCTGGGCAGAATCAAAATTCTTAAGCCTTGGGAGCACTTGCCTTGCTTTCCCTACTTACCAGATGTATCCCAGAGATCTCCAGGGACACATCTTTGTAAATGGGGAGTGTTGGGGGCTTCACTTTGACACGTGGTGTTTGTCTGCAAGAGAGGGGTTCCCTGTTTTTAGAAGGCCTGGAAGGTTAGACAGCCCTGCAAACGCAAGCTACAAACATTGAGAGGGAGAGCTATGGGAAGTTCCCCCCTCCATGTTTGCAGATGCATGCCAGGGAAATCCTGTGGAGGGATTCCCTTGGTGCACGTATCTGCTCCCAGACATGAGGCAAGTATCTGCAAACAGGATGGGGGGAACTCTTATGGGAGCTCCCCTCTCCCCACTTGCAGATTCATGGGGAAATCTTCTGAAGGCGATTCCCCTGTTCCCCAACATGGGCAGTGTGTCTGCAAGCAGGGATTTCCTCTGTTTGAAGATGTGCCCCAAGTCAGGGCATGGTACCCAGCTTGCACATTCCATCTGTGGAATCTGATCAGCTGTGCTGTGATGTATCGCAGCACAGCTGATCACACTCCACAGAAGATGCCTGTTTCCACCCTGTGATCCTTTCTTCTCTCCTCCAAATTACAGGACCTCTCTCTTCCTCCCCCCCCAATCCCTCATTCTCTGCAGTAGTCTTCCTTATTTTTTTCTGGTTATACAGGGTGCCTCATGCAGTGAAATCATGGTCCTCTGTTTCTTTCCCTTACCCAAACTTCCTGGCTAACTACAGAAAGTCAAAAAGCCTGAGGCTGAAGTGATTTAATCTTTGTAGTTTAGTTTAAGCTGCATAGATTGAACCAATAAGTAAATGAACAGACATTCACTTTTGATTCCGGAAATGCAGTCACATACCTGCAGTGGCCCAGGCATGAAGCCAGGGGGCACTAGAGCATGGCTCCCTGCTGGCTGGAGCAGACAGCTTGGGCCAAGGCTGGCTGTTGTGTTACAGATTTGTACCCGTTTCCAATCACTTATACCAGTTTATATGTAATTTCTCTCCCTAGTCCCTGTGTCTTTACAAGTCCATCATCACCTCTAACCCACAAAGTGTCTCAGACTGTATATTGAAGCCCCATCATTAACATCTTTTCTCTTGGTTCTGCCTCTGAAGAGGTTTTGCTGCTTCAGGCCTCTTTCCAGAGACAAACGTAGTTGGACTATTTTCCTTAGATCACAGCTATCCCATAGTCCTACAGTGTCTTACAGCTATCAGGTTTTAACAATCCTACATCTCCCTTCCCTGAGAGATACCTACATGACAACCCAGATACTATACATCTGGCTCCATGTACACTGGAGCATTCAAATGATACAGCAATTTTATAACTTTCATCAGAATTCATAAGTTGTACAGGGACAGATTCCTTGAATTGTTAGACCTGCTGTGATGATGAGGCATTGCCTTCTGTCTACCGTGAAATAATTACTGTGGTTTCAGTGTTTAGTTTGTGGTCTGTGGGCAGTGAAATTTAGCAAGTGATTTTTATTTCCTTGGTACAATTTTATTAGCACAGAAGGATTGGGCTAAAAGGCTTGACACTGATATAAAAAAATATTAAGTTTGAAACTGCCAAGGTCTGAACATGAAGTAACAGCCCCAAATGAAGGATAAAAATAATAGCTTTATTATTATTATTTATTGCAGCATTCAGAAGTGAACTAGTTGCCTCACAGCACACTGTCTGTTCCCTATTCTCTTGTCAATGAAAGCTCTTAGCCCAAAGTCACATAGTCCTCGTTATGTGTTATTTTATTTTGTTTTGATTTAGATTGGATGAAAAGCATACAGACATTGCCTCTAAGCACCCTGCCAGTTATTTAAAACTACAAAACCAAAGTGCAATACAATCAGCTCAACCTGTCTATCAAGCAACATATGCAATCAATCAAATACTGTTGCTCCCTTCTGTCAACCTATACCTCAATCCATCTACCTTTTTTCAAAGGCCAGGTGAAAACATTGTCCCTGTGTTGTTCTAAAAATGGTGCATGAACTAATTCAAATAAGCAAGGGGGCAAAGCTGTTGTGTTTAGATGCCCTGAAATATTAAGAGTGCGGACAAATCATTTATACCAAGCTAAATGGGGGCTGGGGTCTTTCCACATGTCAGGTGATCCCACTATATTGATTTAATGCATCGTCTCTATCCCACAGTCAGGGAAGGCTAAACCTGGGCAGTTTACTTTCAAATGAAACAACTGCTAAATTACAGTGGTTACAAGCAAATAAAATACTTGCCATGGACCAGCTGGTGTGCAGTTTTTTTCCCTGCATTTAACTTGGTCCAATTTGTTTACTTGTACATACCTGAAGGAACTACTTACAGCAATGGGGCCCAACCTTTTTGGCCCACAGGCCAGATGCAGTCCAGGACCTGGATGCAGCCATGTGGGTTTTAGGAAGTTGGTGGCAGAGGAGTGATGGAAGTGTCAAGTACCACCAGTCCACCACTATCACATTTCTGGATCCATGGGGAGACCTGCAGGGTGGATTATGTGGCTCAACCTCCATGGCCAGATCTGGCTTACATTTTCAGGCTTGTTTTTTCATCATCCTGAAGGCTACAAGCTTACTTTGATTATAAATACAAGCTAAGATCTTCACATAGTCACTTGCCTACAAGCAATTGGGCTTTGAATATACACCATGTATTTCAAGGCTCAGGATAAAATCATCAGAGTTGGCAACAATTTAATGTTGTGCAATTGTGGTTGCTCTAGGAGCCCTTGTTGAGATCTTTTGAGTGGGGGGAGCTCTCTGCCTTTAACACTTCTATTTCAAGTAGTTATATTCAGTAAGAATTTATTACATGATTTCACTGTCATTTTTTTCTACAGCAAAGTAACCACATGCTAGTCAAAGGCCAGTAGAGATCATAGGGACATCTGTAGCTAAGGTTGCCTAATACTAACCATTTCTTTTTCACTTGACAAACTAAGCAAATTGATTAAATTGTTTTTTGTCTGAAGTTCAATTACTTTTGTTAAACTTGTGTAGAAATCGGTCAACAGTTTTGAAGAAGAAAGTAAATGAAAATAGGTTGAATATTAAATAGGTTGTATATTTTCAATTTTTTTTCCAATTTTGAATTTTGGCAAAAGAAGGGAAATGTTGATGACATTTATTTTTGCTGTTAGACTGACTATAGAGTTAGTTCTTTTTATTTTTTATACAGCAATTTCAATGAGATGAGGAGTTTTCAGGGTTTTTTTACATGCTTAACCTGCCCTAAAATAAGTAACTAAATGTTTGTTCTGACAAGATGGAATGATATATAAAAAGAACAGGATGTGATCAGTACCTACTAGGTGTGTCTACACAAGATGCTACGGCGCTGTAGCATCTGTTGGCAAAAACTGTTATAGTGCAATGCTATGGCAACGTAGCAGCCAAAAATAACCGTGCGCATCTAGCACAGTGTAGTATGAGCTGTTACTGCAGAATCTTTTAGTACTTCCAAAAGGAAGTACTAAATGACAGCTCACTAATGAAGGCACTGTACAGCCACATGTAGATGTGCCCACTGGGTCATAATCTAAATTCACAAGGAAATAGGTTGAGGTTGCCTCAGAAACCTTAGGCTGTGTCTGCACAGTAATTGGAGATATAATTACAACATAGATGCCTGAAGTCTAGCCAGCTCAGGTACCAATAAGACAGAAGCTGGGGTGGATCAGGATTCAGCACGGGATGGACCCTCTGCTAAGTACCCACAGTCCAGGTGGGTTTATACAGCCTATGCTGAAAACAGTATTTCTATGGTTTTGCTGCTGTTGGTTCCAAGACTAGCTAATTACAATTAGTTTGAATAGGCCATCCTGTGCTGCCATTACATCTCTGACTACAGTATTTCTAATACCAGAATTAATGACATGTCTAACTTCTGCGTGGTGGACTTTTCAACTTTAACAAAACAATAATTTTTTAAATCTTAAATATCTGTTTACTTCAACTGTGTATCAGTGTATAAATAGCAATAAACAAACATCAGACATATTTACAAAGTCAGGTATATGTATCAAAATTATCAACATTTAAAAATATTCATTTTGTGGGTAAGTGTATTCTGTCTGTATGTGGAATAAGTAAATAATCAAATTATATTCCTATATATATTAGATACCATATTTACCCAAATCTAATTCAACTTTAAATTTAAGATGCTCTCCCCCCCCCCAGTAATTAGATTCTATATATAGACTATTTAAAATTGGCTATAATTTTCCATGTATAAAATCTAATTACTGGAGGGTCACCTTAAATTCCTCCCCTCACCTCTCCCACTGCTGCAGCAGGGAAAGCAGTGGCAGGGAAGCCGGGTGGTGGGAGGGTAGGTGGTGAGGTAATCAAGTAACATGATCCCTGCCCCTTGCCCCCCCTCCCCAATACCTTGTTCCTGCTGCCTCTTCCCCAACAGCACTTGGTACTTCAGTGTCCCCGCTACAGTGATCCCCCACCCCCTCCGCCCCATGGTGCCCTCTGTGGTGCCTTCCACCTCTGCTGCCTACACCCCCAGCACATACTGCAGTCTGCCTGTGTGATGCCTGTGCCCCTTAGCACCTGCCCCCTCTTGCCACCTGTGCTTCCTTACCACCCCCTACTGCCTGCCCCCTCCCCCACTGTCACTTACCCTCTGTCATAGCTCCTGGGGCACAGAGCATAGGCTGGCTCTGGCCTCTGCCTGGCCACACAGCAGCGATTGCAGAAGTGGCAGTGGTGGGTGCGGGTGGGGGCAGAAGCAGCACAGGGCAGAGGTAGTGTGGGGCAGGTGGCTTCAGTTCCAACTCTGACCCTGAGCCTGGGTTGGAGCTGGAGCAGCAGCAGCTGCATCTACCCCCACAATCTCAGTATTTGAATTCAAGACAAAAGGCTTCTTTCCCCACCTCGAATGGGGAAAAAACTTTGTCCTGGATTTGAGTAAATACAGTGTATATGTATCTGTGTGTATGTACGTGTGTATGTATGTATGTATACGTGTGGGTGTATGCATATGTATATGTGTGTGTGTAGTTTGAAATGAGATTTTCATTTTTAAAGTAGTTTGGCATAACTTTGGTTTAAGAAGTTTAGCACTGTTCATTTAAGTAAGATACAGTACAAGAAAGCGGGTAGTGAACATTTCTTTAGCAGGAAAATAGATATGAGTCAGCAAATGAGGAAAATAAGGAAGAGGTAACAAGGAAGAGATCTAAGAAGTAACTGCATGACTTTTATGTTTTCTAAGCTACTCACAATCTGGTGAATATGTGGTAAAGGCAATGTGACCAAACAGTGAAAGGATTGGAAGCAGTGCAGCCTTTGTAATACACAGCAATGGAAAGTTGTTTCTGAGAAGTCTCTTAGTGCAAGATGCGGCACATGACTTATGAGTAGGCTTGGCAGAATTCAATTTTTATTTTTTAATAATTTAGATGGATGATATCGTTGTATATTTTTACACACTTATATCAATTTTTATTGATTTAAATTTTCAGGATTGTGCAAAATTAGGGGTGTTGGAGGCAGACAATTTATTAATGACAGTATATTATTATTATAGTGCAGTTTAACCACCCGCCATGACAAACATAACTACTTAGGACTGTGGCCGGCCAAGCAGCAGAGCTGTCATCCGTCCCAGCTCCATTCATCCACATCTCCCTTGTCCACTTTGTCACTTGCTCTTCCTTTGTCCCCAGTCCCCTGGGGTTTCTGGGAGTTGCAGTCCAAATTACAGTCAACACGGTTCTCTAGGACTGCTCCCCCTGTCATTGTATACTCCATCAGTCAAAATTTTTCTTACGTCCCCTTTCCACAAATTTCAGTTATTAACAATGAAAATATTTTTTCGTCGGTCTGTGAGTGTGAGGAGAAATTGACGTTTATCAGTATTTACCAATAAAAATTGAATCTTGCCAATCTGACTTACGAGGAGAGGCTGAGGGAACTAGGCTAATTCAATTTGGAGAAAAGAAGACTCAGGTGATTTAATAGCAACCTTCACCTCCCTGAAGCAGGGTTCCAAAGAGGATGGAGTGAGACTGTTCTCAGGAGTGACAGATGACAGAACAAGGAGCCCTATTCTGAAGCTGCAATAAGGAAAGTTTAGGTTAGATATTAAGAAAAACTTTCTCATTAGGTGGGTAGTGAAGCACTGGAACAGGTTACCCAGAGAGGTTGTGGAATCTCCATCCTTGGAGGTTCTTAAGAACCAGCTAGACAAAGCCTTGACTGGGATGATCTAGTTGGGGATAGTCTTGCTTTGAGCATGCGGTTGGATTAGAAAAGGGGTGGGCAATTATTTTGGCTCAAGGGCCATTTAACAAGTTTTGGTGAGCTGTCAAGGGCTGCAAGGGTAGCCCTGCCCCTTGACAGGTGCCCCGCCCCCTAGTTGCCATCTTGGACCTGGAAGTCCTGCTGTCTGCCCCCTGACTTTTGCGAGTGGAAGTCCTTCCCCCTGCCCTCAGAAGTACACCTTTTGGCAAGGGGGTTTGCCATCTTGGAACTGAAAAAAACCCAAATTATATTCTAAAAATCAAACATCTGTTACAACATAAATTAATTTGATTTCAAAAAATATTTTTGTCCTGATTTATATGTATTTGCATAGTGCACATAGAGGTGATTGCATAATAACGTAAAATGAAATCTTACTTTTATATTTTGTGGGGTGTAGTATGGGTGGATGGGTGCATGATTTTTGGGGGGCTATGTGTGGGTGTGGATGTGTGTGGGGGGTTGTTGGGGATAGATAGGTGTGGGGGTGTGGGTGGGTGTGTATGGGGCTTGTGGAGACGTGTGCATGGATGGGTGTGGGGTTGGTGGTGGGCTGTGAGTGTGTGAGGGGGAGGGTGGCGGGGAGGTTGTGGCATGTGTGAAGGAAGAGTGTGGCTGTGTTGTGTGAGCGGGTGTGAGTGTGGATGTGTGTATACGGGGGTGTGGGTGAACGTGTATGATGGGGTGTGTGTGTGGGACCACCACTACAAACATGCTCCTCCACCCATGGCCACCTCCTTCATTGTACACACCCCCTTCCACCAGCAGCAGGTGGCAAGGCCTTGGGGTGCTCATGGCAGGCTGACACCCCCGATGGTGTACAGTCTCAGTCAGCCCCTGGACTGCATGTGGCCAGGCCGCTGGCAGGGAGAGGGGCAGAGCTGGCCCAGCTCCATAGAGCTTCTGCCAGCCCAGGCTCTGCATTCCTGGCGCTGTGCCCTGGGCCTCTGACGACCCTGGCCCTGGGGCACCAGTGTGAACCCTGCATTCCTGCCCACCCATGGTAGTGGAATTTCATATAACTGTCTTCCTGTTCATGGATACGAAGCAGTAAAGTTGGACAGATAATGGATTTTTGGATTTGACAGCTGAATCAAAAAATTGGTGGTTGGGGGGAATGGTTCAGGTCAAACTGAAACAGAAATTGGGGGGGATAGGGGAAGGGCGGAGGCTGTCCAAAAACAATGGGGTCTACTCAAATTGATTCATTCAACTTGAAATAAAATGTTTTCTTCAGGTTAAATAATCCTTGGTCTCCCTCCTCATTTTTTCTTGTAGGTCAGTTTTTAAAAGAAAATGCTTTTTCCAAGAGAAATATTTCATTTTAAAAGAATTTAAATGAAGTGGTTTGACACTTGAAAGTTTCCTCTGTGCTTTGCAGGCAAACTCTTATTTTCCATATCCAACCCAAATTTCAAATTTGAGTCAAATTTAACAATATATATACTGACAAATAGAACACAGAGCAAAAAATGGAGTTTTAAAGAGTATGATTTGGGAATTTCAGTCATAGTGGATTTGGGAATGTGAGTCGTATATATATCCAATCTCTATTCCTAAGTGATAGAAAATAATTTGGGGATATTGCGCAACATGATATGACATTAGAAATTCTGTGATTATTGAGGGGTGGAACATTGGGATAATGGCAAATCTACTTTGTGTTATGCAGCCTTTTAAAAAAAAGTAAATATTTCTCTACTAACTGTAATTCTATTAAACCTTTCTATTCTTGACTGTCTTCCCGGACCAGGGCGTCATCCTGGCAAGCATCCCTACCCGCAACAACATATTAAGCATAAGATCATCTTTTAAGTATGGGTTTAAGTTCCCCTGAAGTTAATGGGACTTGAAGTCAGTATGACTTCAGTATGTGTGTAGAGCTAAATGCATGATTATGTGCTTTCTTGACTCGGAACCTCAGTCTGTGTAATAAAATTCTGCATTGTGTTACTGATATAAAACAAAATGCTAACTCTGCTCTAATACATAAATCATCCCTTTCTGCCCTACAGATGGAAAGCCAGTTTCATTGTCTCCGCTCGAGTCCCAACCCCATAGTCCTCGTTACACGGCCTCGAGCCAGCGGGAGCGGGAGAGCTTGGAAGTACGCATGCGGGAAGTGGAGGAGGAGAACCGAGCACTTCGCAAACAGCTCAGCTTGGCACAGAGTCGGAGCCCATCACATCGTCGTGGGAATCACTCAAAAACCTACTCCATGGAGGAAGGGACTGGTGACAGTGAAAGCCTGCGGGCTGGCATCGTGGCAGGAAACAGCTCCGAGTGTGGGCAGCAGCCAGCAGTGGAAAAGTGTGAGGTAAAGCCAGCCAAAATATCTTACCCACAGCAAAAGCATGGTGGCCAGGATTGGCTTACCCAGGGCCTTTGCTGGTTAAAAAAAAAAAAGTGCAATTCTCTTAAAGGAACATGCACACTAATTTTAAATAGCTTTAAAGTAATCCTTGTTTTTATCCCCCTTTTGATATGCTTGGAATTTAATTTTCTTTTGTGGGTTGTGGGGTAAATGTCAGTTGTTATTTGACTGGGAGCTGTCCAACTTCTGAGTCACCTCTGGGTACTCCGTTTCTTCTCCCATGCAGGCAACACAGCCACCTCCTGCTATGCTGCCCTCTCCTGAAGGTCCCAGGCCCCACAGCAGCAGGAGCCTGTGGGCTGCTTGCTAAGCCCTCATGAGCTGGATGCAGCCTGTAGGCTACCAGTTGGACAGCTCCGATTAGATTGACGGTGGTGTTACAGGTTACATTTAAATGATTGTAAAGGTACTTAAAACAGGAGCGTCCACACATTAAAGGTGTTAAATTATTCTAAGCAATCTCTAAACATCTTAAAATTACTCCACTTCAGGGGAGAATTATCTCTGAGCCCTTCTACCCAGTGCAAGATAGGGTATTGTTATTATGCTTCATAAAGATAAAGCAACAAATTTTCAGTCATTCAGCATCCCAGGATGCACAACTCCCCACCCCCTACCCTCAACAAACTTTCCATCTTCCCAAGTGCTTCTGCCTAGGGGATGGTATTGGCTCCAAGCCAGCACCCCCACTCACCCCCAATGGGTATGAGCCCAGCTCACATGAAACATGCTACCAGCTGCAAGGACCCTGGGGAATCCAATCCAGGCATGAGGGTCTCTTCTCAGAGGATTAAGCCTTTGCCCCATATCTAGTCAGCTCTCCCTTAGCCAGGAGAATCTGGGGGAAGGGGAAGAGGCCATGTCCCCCCCCTTCACCCCTCCAGCCTCTTGTTCCTGGTGGGGAAGGGAAGGGGGGGCAGGGAAGGACTGCTTAGCATGGCAAGAGCATGGGACCCAGGGAAGCATGCTTTCCCAGGGTCCGTGTTGTCACTACAGTTAATCCCCAGTGGCTTCTCACTGGGAGTGGAGCCACCAGCCAGTGAGAGCATAGAGGTCAGGGAGGCATGCTTTCATGGGCTCCAGGCTTTTGCTGCGCTTAACCCCCTGGGCCTGCTCCCAGAGGAGGGGTAGAGTATTTTCTATCAGTAAAGTGCCTAATATCTAATTCAGAACCACATGCTCTGTATTATTCACCCATAAATTTGCATCCGCAAAATGTACAGCTAGATTGTGCCTATGTTCAAAATGTGGCAATCTGAACTGAGGAAGGTGTCAAAAATAGACCTCCCCAGTTCAAGAAATTGATATTTTTGACGTGACACCTATTAGCCATTTTTTATCTTATTTTTCCTTTACAGAAAGATAAGTTGAGAAAATAGCATTGAGGAATTAAAAACAGGTCTAATTATCTCTTCAAATTAAATTAGACCTGCTCTCAATTCAGTTGACATATGTGATATATCCCTTTAAAGTAAAATATAGTTTTCCAGGGCTGGGTTTTTTTCTGGTTAGGTGAGTCCTAGTTCTAGGGTATTCAATGTGCCAACCAATTTAGGGCAAGAAAATAGCTGCTGAAAAGGAGAATAGTTTAAGTGGCCTTCCAGATTATAATGTCTTTTACCAATAAATTTGCTTGCTCAGTGAGGTTTAGCATCTTGCTGGAGGCAATGGTTATATAAAACATACAACCTTGCTGTGTTTGTCATGCCCATATCTCACCACACACTATTTTGATAATGAGATAGCTTTTCCTTTCTCATTGTAAGGAATTCACATAGTGATTCAGTGAGAGCAATGGAAGTTTAATTTTAACTTCCTTATTATCAGATTTGCCAGGAGGGCTCATCATTTATCCTATTACTGTAGATGCCAGTTCTATGTGTGCCTGTAAGGGCAATATTTTTTTTCTGAGCCTGCACCTGCACGCGCGCATGCACACACACAGTTTTCCACAGTTTGGAGGCATTGACAGACTCTCCTTATGTTTCTCTTTTTATGTTGCTGGTGTAAAGACACAGAGAAAGGACAAACATCTTGGGAATATATACAAAAGGATGAAGCAAATTTATGGCCCTGTGAGAGGTTAAAAGTGCTAGGACTCAGTTGTTGATTATAGTCACGAAATTACAGTTTTAGTGATGATGAAATATTTGAAAATGCAATTAAATTTGATTTATATTAAATCCCAGATAGCATATGATCTACACGATGATATTCATTTCATCATAGTTAATATTTTGTGACAATGCTAACATATTCCAGACCAGATACCACTTTATGTTAGGCCCTGTTATAGCTGTTCAGTTGATAATGTAAGCTTATGTGTTGGACTTGAGGGGTATACTGGAAAGGCAAGCTTAGCAGTTTATGGAGATAAAGAGAGCTCTATGACTGGTGGTTGTGATGACATCAGGGCACCTCTCCATTCTTTGCTGTTACGGACTAGGAGGCAGAGAATGTTTCACCTTACATCAATGCTGGTGTAATCAGCCTTTATGCTACTGTAAGAAAGGATTGGATAGACAGCTTAATTTATCCCAGTCAGGTATGGAATTACTATGGGGGAAATGGAAGTAAACCTCCTCCAATGTAAATTCCACTAGTGTATGTGTTGGCTATTAGGGCTGTGTGAAGCTTCGGTCCCTGATTTGATTTGGCAGAGATTTGGCCTGATTTGATGGCTGTATCTCCAAATCTGAATCGAATCAGAGGACCCTTTAATCTTTCCAAATCGAATCGGAACCCTCCAAATCGATTTGGAGACATTTGGAAAGATTCGGATATAGACGCAGCTTTAAATGTTTTTTCTACATAGCTGAAAGTAGCAGGTGGCTCATGAATGCTGCAGGGTCTGCTGGCTTCCCCGTGCCCCTCTCTGCCCCCCACCCCCCACTCGTTGCTTAAGCAGAAATCCCTTCCTCCTGTCTGCCACAGCAGGGACTGTAGCCAGCATGTGGTATGCTAGCTAATGGCAAGAGGTGTCTGTGTGTGTCTCTCTCCAATTTCACTGGGATAGGCAATCAGAATGGTGACCGCTTAGGTCTTTTGTAGCTAATCAGTAGGTCAACAGGTAAGCTGTTTAAGAAGCTTGAAGTAATGTGGAGAGAGGCTATTGTTTTGCTATTCAGGTGATAAAGACTGTTATCAGCCCCCTGGCTGGCTTGCTCACCTGTCAGTTTGCTGCAGACAGTATGACAAAGCAGGGAGGGAGATTGAAAAGCTCCGTATCATCAACAGATGCATGCACTACATACCCCTCTTGCCTCATAATGCTAGCCCAGGGCTGGGGGCTGGCAACACTCCTGCCCCTTGAGCAGCCAGCAGGAAAAAGCCTGCACCTGTGCAGTCAGACCTCCCTAATGAGAGAGTCCTGCCGGGGCCTGGCCACTTCCCCCACAGCTCAGCTTCCTGCTGTAGTGCCTCCTGCCTTCTAGCTTGAGCCACTCCAGGCACGTGCTTGAATTTCCTCAGTCCAGAGAAAATGTCTGTCCAGTTTCAAACCAATTCAGCCTATCCAGGTTAGATTAATCTGCAATGATTGAATCAATTCAGGCTCAGGCTTTTTGAATGTGTGTCCCTAGCTTAGGAGAAACAGTTTGATTAATTTATACAGGATTTTTGTTTGCTTGTATGTGTAAGTAAAACAAAAAATGCCTATGCTGAAGAAATGAATTACATCTTATTCTGAAAGTAGGTCTATAGTCATTTTAATCTCCTGGTGGAGTGAGCTCCATTATCTAAGTGCAGTTCTCTTGAAAGGTCTCTGTTTAGCACTCACGGACACATCGCAGCTTGGTAAGTAGATTTATTATTCCCAGGGAATAGAGTGATATGGGAATCCATGGCTATAGACAGAGAACTCTTATCTAGACCAGTCTCACAGAGGGTTCTGAATAGCCAAACAAAGGATTAGAATGGGACTTGGGGTCCAGGGGAGAGAGCAGACCTGTGAGTGCATTGTTCACAGTGACCTAATTTACTAAGCAGGCTCATAGGATGGCATACAGTCTTGTAACCAGCTGGAAATGGGCGTTCAGTAGCAATAAGGAATTCTAAAGGACTCCAAAGCTGCTCACCAATTTAGTAATCAGAGAGCAAATGCCCTTGATAACGTGGAATATTACAGAGGAGGTGAGATCTTTGAAGTGCTTCCTGCTTCCTACTAGTATCGCCCCCATTGGCAGGGGATTTGGCTCTAGCTGGTTTCTCTTCATCCAAGTGCTGAATTTGGACAGGCACAGAGAAATCTGGGAGATAGTGCAGTTTATATTTTAATCTCAAACAGATACAGAGTAGCTGATTTCCTGCAGAGTCTGCTGCCTTTGCTGCCTTTCTAGTTTTCTCACTGGCTTTATATGGATGTTAAAAGGTACAGGGAGATGACTGAGCCTTTTTGCACTCTGCCAGAGAAGGCTTTAGAAATGGAGAACCAATCCCCTGTAGTAACTCTCCACAATATCCTAGGAAGCAATAGTATCAAAAGCTGTGGCAGGGTCTAGCAGGAGGCACGTGCACTCTCTTGTCTATCAGCAGAAGGAACTCATTCACCAGAGCAAAAAGTGCCGTCTCTATTGTGTCCTGGTTTGAATGGGAATGTAGGAGGCTGGTAGATGGTGAATGGCATCAGAAACAATATTTTTCTAGCTTTTCACTATCTGGATTAGGGAAGGTAGGTTAGACAGTATGGAGGTTCATGCTAGAAAAGTGTAGAAACTCTTTTTCTAGGGCCAGGACAGATCAGGCAGAACCATTCCTGAAAGCAGTATTCCACATACAACCAGGCTAGAATGATGATACCTGATCTACGATCACCAGATGAACACTGTTTAAACTGTGTGTAAAATTAGTCAGCTAGCATGATTTAGTTGACAGTTAAGGCACAGGCCTTAGATATTTATAAAGCCTGAAACAGATTGGGAAACAGCCAGGCAGGAGACTAATAAGAGGAGTGCAGTCAGTGTTGTGCAGGAATCCAAACCTATGCATATAGTTTAAATTGCTGGCAATCTTGCATCCAAACTTCTTTACTTTGGTTACGGCATAAGCATAATGAAAGGTCTGATTCTAAGAAATGCTGCATACCCCCAATTCCCACTGACTTCAGTATGAATGTAAATCTTCGAGGACCTTAACAGCATCATTCCCCAACTCTGCCATAATAAAGATTATCTGTCTTATACCTAACGTGGCGGGCAGCCCACAACCTGCCTTTAATTCCAGATTTGTTCTCAGCCTTGTGGGCTCTCTGTTGAAAATAAGAGCGGTGTTCCTGAGAAACCAGCTGACCAAGGTTCAGTTGGATACCAACTAAGTTTGTATGCAAGTTCACAGATGTTCCATCTTTCACAGCTTTGTTCTGGTCAGCAGGGTGAGCCCTTCCTCCTTTCCGTATTGATTAAGCAAAAGGGGAAAAAAGGGGGCGTGGGGAGGATGAAGGCTAAAGTCAACATCTGCAAGAATTAATTTCCCAGAGCAACCTGAGTGGCACGTTCTGAAATCATTCAGAGGAGGGGAACTGAATAGCAATGTCCAAGTTCATTTATTTATTATATTAGATTTATATGCCACCCTCCCCAGAAAAGGCTGAAAGCTGCTCACAGAAAAAACAAGATAAATTTTAAAAGCGGATAAAATATTAAAATAGAACAGCATGTAATAAATGACAGATTCCTCAAGCAGTGCCCTAGAATTTAACCTTGCCTGCTAAAAGCATGTCCAAATAAAAAGGTCTTGTAACACTTCCTGAAGGTGTCTGGGCTTGGGCTCTGATGGGCTGTAGTGGGGAGAGACTTCCAGAACTGAGGTGTGACTGCTGAGAATGACCTCCCACATATTTTCACCAAATGAATTGATGCTCATATGGGACTTGCAGGAGGTTGCTCTTGGCTTGCTTTAAGCATCGCAATAGAACGTACAGTAAGTTACCAGTAGTGAACAATTATTATATGCATGATGGGAACCAGTAGCACCTCTTTTCACTCTCTTCTAATCTTTGTTGAAGAACTTGCTGAACCTCTGCTTCAGATTAAAAGGAAGGTGGGAAGATGCTGTACAACTTTTATCCTACTCACTACCCTGCTCTATTCTGGCTCCTTCTCTGTTTAAAAGCTAAATATATATTTAGTTTTTAAATAGTATGAAACCCCTGAGAACATATCTACTAACCCACATGCATTTATAACCCTCTATATAGAAGTTTTAAGTAGTATTTAAAATACCTTTGTATGTTTGCATGCTGGAAATAATATGTACTGGTAGTGTGTGTGTTGTGTGTATGTGAGTATATGCACACACATACTCTTAAGTAATAAATGCAGTTCCTTTCAGATATCAGATGCAGTTTCAGCACAGTAATGACTTTGGAATGATGATGGTGTTATAACTCAATTAAGATGTTTTTAACAAACTGCCTGGAGTGGGCTGCAAACAGCTGCCAACCGCCCACTCCAATCTCTAACCGTCGCCACACTAAATAATAGCACTGTCATGTATGTTTTCTCTTTAATGAATGATAGAGCACAAGGAAAAGGCTTTATCTTTGTTCTTTTGTTTCTTTTCTCCCACAGACCATCCACGTTGCCATTGTTTGTGCTGGGTACAACGCTAGTCGGGATGTTGTCACACTCGTCAAATCAGTCTTATTTCACAGGTAAAAATGGCTGTCCTTTGTATGGTGTGTGTGGCGGGTGCAGAGATCCCACCTCAGGAAAACAGCTGGGTATTCGTATCCCACTGCTATTTCCACCACGTGAGGTGGGCCAGTAGGGGGCGCTCCTGCATTGAGCCGCCCACCTCCCTGCGCCCGCCCACCTTCCAGGCTCT
>NW_017729022.1:66846395-66862287 GCF_001723915.1 Gavialis gangeticus
GCCCCCAGTTGGCTGTCAGCCAACCAATCTGAAATGCATCACCTGTTACCGGGCAGATTCCAGCTCCCCAGGTAGATGCCCCTCACCCAGGTACCAGTCATGTAAGCAGAGGGAGCAGGTTTCCCCCTCCCTCAGGAATGCAGCCAGCTCAAGTTCCCTAAAGAGACAGGCTGAGGGTGTGGTCCCCTGTGTGCTGGGCCCATACTAATTGAATGGTCACAGCACAGAGATTTAAATCACAGTGTCACAGGGCAGAGATTTTTGGGGAGAAACCAAGGTGGCTTTTTGTCACAGTGTGTACCTGAATTTAATATAGTAAGGTCTTGCCTCTTTTAAACTCTTATTTTAGAGAGTCAGGTCTCTTTCCCAGGCTACAGAAAATAATGGATACCTTTGGAAGGAAAGAAGGATGACCGCCCAGATTCCAAACACAGTCTCCAACTCTGCCTCGGTGAGACTCGTCTAGGAGGCTCCTGGGATGTGTGGTGCAGTTGTTAGATAGCTTTCATTATGGGAGCAAGGGCTATTTCTTGCTGATCATGCATGAGTGCTGTAAAATAATAACATAATAATAATAATTTGTTAAGCTCAGGCTTATTAGCAGTTTATGGCATAGCAGTAGTAAGGAATTTGAGATATACTGGGTATTCTGCTATCCCAGCCTTCAGTTTACACTCTGATTTTGCTGGAGACATCTTTACCATAAGTAATGTGTTTGCCAAGGCTCAGATTCTGAAGCCTCCTGGCTTCAGTAGAATTGTTTGCAACTCTCCACCAGAGGGTTTCACAGTCTGGCCCGAACACATTTAACACAGTTATATCTAGAGATCTGATCATTTTGAAAGGCGAGGAAGCCAGAATATCCAGTTGTGATGGCCAGAGGTACTTCCAGAAAACTGAAGTGGTGTGCAATGATGTATGCTAACTTCATGTCAGTTGTTCAGCTTGGTAAGGGGCAAAAAAAGCGATTTTTTACTTGTGGGAGAATTAGATAGGAATGAAGTTGGAAACGGACAGAGAGAAAGAAATCAGCCCTTCTGACTAAGGCAGGGTAGACAGACCAATGAAGTGTGCTTAGAGAACATTTTGCAAGGGATGCAAGTTCCACCATACTCCTCTGTTGGGAAAATTATCTGACAGTAGGAGTATCCTTTTGAAGTCAGCGGGCATAATTCTTACAGCTTGCACAGTCAGAACAGTGGTGTTTTATTCTCACCTGCATTTATTTGCATGGGTTAAAATGACTGTACAGGGGGCAAGATAATAAAAAAAGGACCAGCAAGACAATTTTTGTGGAGTACTATGTGTGAGTAGAGTATTGGAATCTAGCTTGAAATATGGCCACAGTAGCTAAGGCATATACTAGAAGAAACTTGGGACATGTCAACGTGCAGAGCTGAACTGGATTAACATGAGGTATGACTTTTTTTAGACCAATTTAATTAAACTGATGCAGAAAGCTGTGGGGATGTTATGGTAGCGTGAGAGTGGTGTTTTATCCATGATGGTCCAGGAATTATGTGACAGGCAATGATTTTGGTGGGTGATATCTTTTATTGAACCAAGTGCATGGCTGGGATAAAGTGCAGATGTTATTTCATTTTAAATCAGGCTTATTGCAGGCATACGATCTTAAGTATTAGATGAGAGACAACAGAGCTATACAGAGAAACAGCTAGGGAGTTCAAAGAGACATTATTGGCCAGTATGACAGTCAGAGGTTTCCCAGGGTGGATTGATCTTATTACTTTTACATTTTTAGAATCTTAGAAAATGGTGAATGATATTGTGCTTATTTACTAGATAATTAATTCCTTGCTCATGATTTGCCAACCGGCTGCATTTAGATGCTAACTGGAATTTAATTAAACGCACAAAACTGCAAATAAAAATATTTTTATTAATTAAAGGAACCCTAACAATTGTGGGATCATATGAAAGTCAGGATGGAAGGGACCTCACAGTATATTTTAGATACATTAACTACTCTTACCAAAGCATGTTTTACATTTGCAAGTGATTTATAGAACAGAAGGATTGACTGTAGTTGGTGAATTTACACTGATAATTTCCAGTTAGCTTGGGAACATTTTAATCTATGCCTAAGTGAAAGTGACTGGAACTGAAGTTCCTGCTTACCTGAGAGGGCAGACATGTGAGACATTTACTACCTAGTAATTTGCCTTTACCACATAGTAAAAGTGGATTGGGATACTCCATACTCAGCCGTACTATGTAGGAAATCACTGAAATCAAGGATAAAGTTACCACGTGAAAAACGTTTAGTAACTTTACTATCTAGGGATTTGCTATACAGAATATGTCATGTGTCCATACCACAAGTCAATTTTATGCCAAAGTAGCAGTTTGCTCAATAAACACTGGCTCCTCCACCATCTGGGGGCTAGGCTCTATAACAGAATAAGTCATATTGCAGACAGCAAGCTTGGGAAAGCTGACTGTGTGTTTGCTGCTCACTATAGTAAATTTACTATAGAGTAAAACCTGGAGTATGTTACTTTAGTATCAGGTTTCCAAAATCTGTTGCAACTTTCAGGTTAGAGGAAACTGTAGCAGAATGAGACCATCCAAGCAGGCACAGTAGAGGATCCTGATGATATATCAGGGTTGCCTGGAGTCAGAGATGGTCTCTCAAAGCCTGTGATGACTGCCAGCCTCTTTAGCCAATAGCATATTCTTTCGACCCCTTCTTCTCTAGCTCCCCGGACAAGCCCTTAACCTGGTAATGACTTCCTGGGCACGTCTACACATGCATTTGCTCTGGGGTGGGTTTACTCTAGAGTAAACCAGGGATGGGTGGGGAGCACGGGGCCAGGAAATAGCTATCTCCTTGCAGGGACTGGGAGATTGCACTGCCACCGGACAGTGTCCCCCTGCCCTGGCAGCAAGGAGCTCCTGGCCCCAGCTTCCCGATCGGGGTCAGGGGACTTGGAAAGAGCTGCAGGGGAGGGGCAGGTCCCAGCCCCTCCTGCAGCTCTTTCCACGCCCCACACCTTGATCACCTGACCAGGGCATGGGCCTGGGAGCTGCCCCTGACTGGGGACAGTTCCTAGCCCCCACTCAACCATTGCAGGGTAGGGGCTGGGAGCCTATTGCCAGCCCCCGCTACAGGATTGCAGAGGTACGGCTGGGAACAATCTCCCTGAGATTGGGGAGCGGGGGCTGGGAGCTCCCTGCTGCCAAGGCATGGGGACATTGTCCCTGCCTAGACTCCAGTGCCCAGGCAGGGGGCAATTTACCACCTCGTGCTGCCTTGCTGACCAGTAGCAAGTTTGCTCCCGGTCAAATGTCTACACATGCAGTACTGCACTGTTACTAATCTTGAGTAAATTTGCTACTTGCATTTGCTTGTAGCAAATTTATTCATGACTGGAGCCAGTTATTATGCAGTAAGTGTCTGCACGTGTAGACATGGATGCTTAGTGCACAGTAATTGGCTCTACTGTGCAGTAAAGCATCTCATGTAGATATGCCTACTGTGCCACATTTGTAAAACCAGTACTGAAAAATTAGATGTTTTCCATTATTTTTTGTATAAAAAAAGTACATGGCCTGCAATTAAAATTTTGGAAAGAAGGCTGGATTCAGCATTTCTATTTCTCATTTAAATGTTTTAAGAGATTCTAATATATTTAGAGGCGTTTTGTAATCAATTTTGAACAACCCTGATTTTTGGTGCAGGGGTTGTTCTGTAGATTTCGCAACAAAGGAGACTTCTAAATTCTAACACACTGTATGACTCTGTGCTTAGACAAGGCCTTGATAAATACTATTTCTAGAGTTTCAGAGGGAAACTAGAGATTCTCAGGAGTGAATTCTCTGACATCCCTAAAGCTATGATGGTTGATACTATGGAAGGCATGACAGGGATAAATCACCTTTGATATACACTGTTCACTCCACTTCTGCCACTGTCAGAGACAGGTTGCAGGCCTAGGCGGTCCATTGATCCGGCCCAATATGGCACTTCTTTTGTGCTTATATTCACGGCATGAAATAGAAACTTTCCTTATTAATAAATCATCTTTGAAGGATTTGACAGAAGCAATCAGTTCATAGAACTCTTCTACCAAGATGAGCACGATAAAGGAACATGTCCAAAAGAACAGCAATAAAAAGAGCCTCGATCAAGTTTTAAGATACACTTTTAAAATTTAAAAATATATTAATGTTAAAAAATCTATCTGTTCTTTATTAAAACTTTAAAATATTTAACATAAACTGAGTTTTCATTGTATTGATCATGTACTTTTATGCCTAGGATTTTCTTTTTAATGACTTTTTTGGAGACATAAAATATTTATGTTGAAGTGATTGTTTCTTCCCAGAGATCAACTACTTTATCCCTTCATCTTTTAGCCTTTTTCTCCATTTTTGAAGGCTGCACATTACTTCGTTTATGTTTCCTGCTGCTCTACAACCAATAGGCACCTTACTGCCTAAAAATGTGTGTGTTTCCTTTCATTTTACTTAAAGAAAACAAGTTCTTTTTTTCTTATTTTTAATGAGGGACAACAACATTGTAGATACTTCTCACCATGAATAGTTTGGGAAGTGTATTTACATTCTTTAAAAAAAGAAAAAAATACCAATATGGACATTTCTTAGCCCCCTGGAATTTATTTCCCTCTAGGGTGTGATTGTCCTTTAAGGCTACCAATACAGCCTCTCAAGGTTTTGCCTTGCTTGGTCAAGCTTAAGTTAGGTTTAGTTAACACATTTATTAAGCCTTACTTAAATCAACCCTCTCCCTACTTTCAATGCAGTATAACATCTTGTTATACTGAAACGCAAATCAGGACAAATCTAAATCAGCCTTGCGGAATAACTAGAAGCCAAATATTTTAATATGGGGGGGGGGAAACAGTGTGCGGGGGAAAGGAAGAAATGTCGGCATAATTCTTTCCTATCTTCCTGAAAAAGCAAGAGGGGATCTGGCACTGTAAACACCCACTGATTCCAGACCAGTGTCTTAGCAACACTTCTTCCTTATATCACTTTTTTCAGAGGGGCAGGTAAGGTAGGGTTACCATACCTCTGGATTTTCCTGGATATGTCCTCTTTTTGGGGTTCCCCCATCTCCATCTGGATGGGTTTTTTTTAAAAACATTTTGCTCTGCTCAGCATTGAAAGTTTTTCCCGGCACTTTGCAGCTTGCCCTAGCAAGGAGCTGCTTGGGGCTGGGGAGGGTAATTGGAGGCAAGGGGCATCACATGCTCTGCATGTGCACATGCAAATGGCTGGCATGCAGCCAGGCAGGGTGGTGGGAGCAGCCCTGACAGCTGCAAGCAGGTAAGTCTGTGGGGTAAGGACAGGGTGGGGGGCTTAGAAGGCCAGGGATTGGGGACTGAAGGACACTAGCCTGGTCTGGGGGGCAGGGTATCCTGGGTCAAGAGTGAGGGACAGCAGCAGGGCTGGGGGTGGTTGTGATTTGGGAGTGAGGGGCAGGGCACAGCACGGACATATCACTGCTTCTCCCTCCCCCCCATCATATTACCACCCCCCCCTTCCCCCTGACAAGTGTCCTCTTTTTTAAAACTGGAAATATGGTAACCCTAGTAAGGAGACAGTAAAAAAAGAAATTTTATCAGATATTTTTAGCTGAAAATTGATTTGAACTTAAGCTGAGGTTCTTGAATTGAGTTCTTTGTGCAAACGATGCCATCTGGAAAAAATGGCATGCATTTTAAAGGTTAGGGAGATAGAAAAGAAGGCTCCTTGTTCCTTAGTAAGAGCTGTTTAACTGGATAAAAAACGATTCAGGTCTTACTGGTTCATTATGAGGAGTCAGGTGGGGAACAGCTGATTGGTTTAGAAAGTGAGTACATTTCGTGTTAGCTCTTGCTTTAAAGTCTTACTGAAGGGTCACAAGTGAAAATTGACTTGGAGGTGTCTCTTCCTAATCCCTATATGTGCACTACATTATTTAGCATGGTTGGCAGTATTTTGTTGGGGGACTTGAATAGCCAGGAGTGATACAGGTCAGAGATTAGTTGCATAGAGGGATCTGTGTGTGTAGGGCAGAATCTTCCTTGCTCTATATCTGGCTATCAATTGATGTTATTAATGCCTCACTTTTATGATCTCGATATTCACTCTCAAATATATATTTAAAAAGAGTAAAATGTACATGCCTCCAAGCATATTGTCAAAGTCTTTTCTGTAGATGCTTCTGATCATAAATGTTCAGCTAGACCTGATCTAACAGGTGGAGGATTTAACACTGCCAGCAACAAAGAAAAATGGAAAAATTGTGCTGTGTAACTGAAATAATAGATTGCAAGAAAATGGACCAGTTATAATACAGATAGACACTGAGTAACTTCCTCTGAGACAGCCTTGCCAATGCACCTCAGCCCTTCCCTATCACCCCTCAAACACATCCTGCTATTTGAGTGATTGGCTTCTTCCAAACAAACACACTCATTGTCTACTCTTCTGCTAGGCTTCATTCAGGGTTCATTGTAACAGCACTGATTACAGTGAATTTATCTGGTAGTCATGCAGATGTCACCATGCTTTTATTGGCATTTCATTGTGATTTAGCAATTAAAGGGTGCTTCAGCTGGAAAGTCACTGTATTTTTATACAATAGAGGTCCCTAGACTGCCCTATACAGTCTGTGGCAAATTTCTGAGAAAAGAACATCATGTCAGTTTAATCACCTTCCCTCCTTCGCATTTACATATTTAT
Organism: Gavialis gangeticus; assembly: GCF_001723915.1. Lineage (NCBI taxonomy): Eukaryota > Metazoa > Chordata > Crocodylia > Gavialidae > Gavialis > Gavialis gangeticus. The sequence goes on from NW_017729022.1 coordinate 66,853,110, forward strand.
TATACCCCTACCTTTGTGCTGGAGTGCAGTAAAGAAAGACAAAAGACGGCAGGAATGTTGGGTCATTAGGAATGAAGGCTACAGGAGTTTCTAAAGATGGAGTGTACTATCGCTTTTCCCCATTCGTGAATGTGGAGAAAATCTGGTATACAGAGTATTTTAGCTCTCCACAGGTCTTCCTCTGCCAGCTACAAACACTGAGTTGGTGATTCTAGTTATACCATGGAGATCATGAGACAGAGACAAAGCAACGTGTCCAAGCTATTTGAGAGACTGTTCTTGTATACAGGCCCCAGGGAGTAGGAAGAAGACTATGAGGAGGAGAAAAAGGAGGTGTATGGTTTAGTGAGGTTAGAGTCTTCCTTACTCGAACACCAGTGGTTCAACATTGTACTTCATTCCTATATGAAAATGAGTTTTTGGTCCTGGTTTTGTCTTAGAAAGCATATGCTCCTGTCACACAATTGCAACAGCTTTTAACACAGTTTGACATAATTGACAGTCTGTTCTCAAGGGAGACTCACCAGAACTGAAATAGCAGTTTTCAGACTGATAAATATGCATTGACAGTGCTGCGTGGGGGAAGCTTTTAGAGTCAGTCTTTCATTCTGGCTTGTAACATTCCTGCTCTCCAATCATGGACATCTGAATCCTTAGTTATTCCAGTTTTTATAAAAGTATTGTGATGTAGATGGGCCTTTGTACATGCCACAAAAGTGGCTTAAATGCTCTTTTGCACCACTTTAATGGCATTGCTGTTTGCACGTTCAGCGGTATATTCTGCTTTAATGGTGTTGCTGTTTGCATGCTCAGCGGCATATTCCGCTTTAAATGACTGTGATACATAGCAAGATAAAACACCTCCGAGATGTTTTAGTTTACTACCTAACAAAGAGAGAGAGAGAGAGTGTGTGTGTGTGTGCGCGCGCGTGTGTGTGTGTGTGCGCGCGCGTGTGTGTGTGTGTGTGCGTGCGCGTGCGTGTGTGTGTGTCCTGGACCGAAGAGGCAATTAAGGATGGGGGTTTAGTTCGGTTTAATTCCCCCTAATTGAAGCAGTGTTTTTAAAAACCTGCTGTTTTTAAAAACCCACTGCTTCAGTGTAGGGAGAACTAAACCAAATTAAGCCCCCATGGCATGTACAAGCAGCTGATGAGTTTCCAGAGAGGGCCAGGTTGAGACTACAAAACTTATTTGTGATCTAAGTAAAGCTTTAAACATAGTTTTACCAAGGCAGAAGAATAAACACTAAGTAATTACAAGTGTCTGATGGGTTGGCTAAGTCCGTGGGAAATTTTTTTGAAAGTACCTAAATTATGTTTTCTAATGTGATATAAGGGATCCTGGATTCAGTTGACTTTCAAGACAAGTTATGCATCTCTTTTTTGGCCCAAGTCACTGGAAAATGGGAGTTAGGCTTTTAATTTTTTTCCCCCAATATGTCTAACATTATTATGTTTTGGCATTCCTCACAAATACTGTAAAAAATTCATGTTACTACTCTATGTTGCTAAGTTCCACCTCCCCCCCCCATAGGCTTGCATTACCTAGAGTACTTTTAAGTATTTCTTCTCTAGATCTTTCACAAGTTGTGTGTTCTTTATCTAAAAGGGTACCAAACGCATTGTTGCCTGAATGAGCAAATGTAGGCCTCAATCCTGCAAACATCTAGTAATAAACTTTTTAAGTCGCTCCAATAACTTTAATAACACGATTAACAAGCTTAAAACTGAGCAGAGGCGCAAATGTTTGCAGTAATTGAACATTCTTAACCCAAACAGAATGGACATAAACCAAGATCAATTATATAATGTGAGTAACATCTAATTTCTGAAAAGAAGACACAAGTCAATACTGGATGGTAATTAAATGTTGTATCAAGTCATGTCTATATCCCAGGGAGACCATTTTGCTGTAATGGATTTAATTTAGGAGTTCAAGACCTCTGTCATTGTTTTATCTCCTTAAACTTGTCAGTCTATTTTAATCGGAAATTCTTTCTTCAAAAAATTGAATATGGTACCTGTTCTTTCCATTAGATATATCTGTAACAGTTCATCTTCTTTTGCTTTGCTTTCATCCATAACAATATAGAATTAAGGGAGAAAACAGGGTTTTTTTCCTCCCCCTCAGTGAAATAGGTTATCTGTACACACTTCACTTAATTTCCAAAGTTTTTTTATGTCAGCACAAAACAAGAAGGTATGAGAGGGGGTGGTTCATTCCACTTTATGATCTCTTCAAAAGTTTGGGGAGCAGGTAGTTTTTAATCAATACTGTACGTGTAGGGTTAAGAAAAATCTTTAATGATTTTTTCATTGAAGTTTTCTCCATGTGAGAGATGGTTTGTCATATGGTCACTGAAACAGATTTTTCCCCAGCTGTCTGTTATAATTTCTTTTTGAAGTTTTTGTATCCATTTGTTATAGATATAAAAAGGATTACCTTGTTGTGTTTCTCATAATAAAGTATAGCTTTTGGAAATAAACCCCCTGGGCTACTGACCTTTATGTACTTTTAGAAAATACATTTTTTTCAGTTGTGGAGGGAGAGAGGATCATGCAACCAAGCAGCTGTTTTAGACTTGCTAACAATTGAGCTACCTATTAGTACAGGAAAAAAGGACAGGAGTGAAACTTGTCTTCCCATGTCTTTTTTTCTATTACACATTTTTACATTTAACTCTGTGATAGTGGCTACTTCAAAGAAAATGAACCAAAACTTCATCTGGATTTTGAGGAAAATAATTTTTTCCCCAGGATAGATATGCTTCTTAGGTATTGTTTATGCTGTCAAATCGGGGTGAGGGGTGTATTTTTAAATCCCTTTCCTCAAAAGCCAAATAGAGAAAATTTTGGGCCAAAATTTTCTAACACAGGTGCTTAAAATTAACCTTAAGTCTATATTTATCAACCTGAATGAATTCTCTGGTTTCCAGAATTGCTCAGCCCCTTAAGGTCCACTGAAGTAAATAGGCAATCAAGAATTTTAAAAATCAAGCCATGGGTTTAGGAGCCTATCTTTAGGCACCCATTCTGTAAAAACAAATTTTAAAAACTAGTGTTCAATTTTCCCATGCCAGAAAAAATAATCCCTTAGTACACTTTTGGTCTGCTCAAATGTTAGAGGCTCCTTCTCTATGGAATCTACTCTAAGCAGTGTTTAAACTGTGTGCAAAAAACAGTCAGTTATATGATTTGATTGACTGTTAAGATAGGGCCTTAGACCTCTATAAAGCCTGTAACAAACTGTCACAGCCAGACAGGAGGCTAACCTGACTGGTACACCCCAGGCCTAGGCAGCACCTCTGCCCTCCCAGACCAGCCAGCTCCCCTCTTCCACCTGGAATTACTTGCCTCCAGCTGTCTGCACAAATGTTTGCACATGGTGGAACCTGACTCAAGTTTATGTGGCTTAAAGTAAGCCACCTAACTTGAGACAGGTCTTCTGAGTTCTTGTTTCCACCCCCAGAAAGCTTTATACTGCATCGTCTGAGGAACAAAGGGCTAGAAGTGACTTTCTGCATCACTTCACTCCATCCCCTGCTGTTGTAGGCAACCACATTGTGTGAAACCTTTCATAAAGCAAGCAAATTCTGTTTTATTAAGTAGCTAAATACTTTTTGTCCCTACTGATTCTATTGGAAGGCTGTTCCAGCATCACCACTTTGTTGTTGTAGGCTAATTTATTCATGGCTGGTCTATACCCATTTATTTTTAACCAGCAACAAAGGAATGTCAGATAAACAGTAAAGGCTTTTGTGTGATTTCAGCATTGCAATAAAGTATTTTGGGTTTTGTTCAATGTCCGATTGCCATGGACAGAAGGTGTGCCATGGCAGGTAGCAGAGGTTGGCTGTATCTGTGAGCAGCTCACTGGAACCTGTGCTGGTGACATACATTCATGATTGTTAAACCTCCGTTTTGCATCTGACACATCCCGTCCCTTTAAAGGAATCTCTGCCTTGATTTAACATCCTGAAAATGATTTTAAGAATACAGCTATGTCTTTCTTCTTTTACCCAGCAGGAGCTAAACTAAAGAAAATGTCCGTATTTCCATTTGTTTCAAATGCGTTAAGTCATTAAAAGAAGTATGAAATGTTTGTAGACATCTGAATTTCTTTATATACAAATTAAATGTTTCCTGATTTGAAAAGAGAGGAAACTAATTTGTTTTTCTCAGTTTTACTCTTTCTCCACCATAACTTGAATGATGTGAATTAATGACTCAAAAAGGTGGGAACATTTTCCTGTTGCTCTTGCTTTACCAAGCAAAATATCACTTCAGAAGTGAAATCAACCTCAAATTTTGTTGGGTAGAAGAACCTTTAGAATTCTTATACTTATGGCCGCTCACCTTGAGCTTTTCCCTTGCTGGTCCTCAGATTCACTGATGCTGTACTTTGTTTCCCTTGGCCTTTTCTCTGCCAGTGAAATGTTTTTTTCTAATCTCTACTACTCTTTCTCCTGGCAAGGTGCCTAGTCTCTCTTGCTAGGAAATCTAGATGAGTCATGGTATCTTCCTCTTTTCTCATGCTGGTTGGATGAAGCAGACATAATTGCTTTGGTCCCTTTAGTTTTGTATTGGGATTCTAGTAGCTATTCATCTATTTTCTAGCATTCCCTCTCCCCTCCCCAGGCCAGGGCATGCTAGAGACTAAAAACCCTCTCTGTTCTCCTTGGAGTACTGCCATGGTTTCATTCATTTCATATAAATGAATAAGATTAAGTGAAGCCCTTACCTTATTCCACCACCTTGATTTTTTTCCATTCCTTGATAGGCTTCTTAACTGCACTTTGTATACCTTTTCCTTGAGCACATGACCCAATTCACTCCCCTACTGAAGTCAAGAGAATGACTTCAGTGGTGCTGCATTAGATTCCAGTTGCAGAAAGCTCGTCTTTCTGGCATTGGAAGACTGGCCTAATGTCACCATAATGATCTTTTATTTTTGCTGGGACAAACTATTTTATTATATTCTGCTTGTTTTATATATTCTTGAATGCATATGGTACGATTTTTGTTTCCTTTCTTCCCTAGACACTAATATTTAGGTTCTCTCATTGAACACCGTCAAAATAAAAACAATGTGTAGGGAGAGAAATCTTTTTCTAGGATGTGGATCAGGGAAGAGGAAACACTTTTGACATTTTCGATGAAACCAAATCAAAGTATAATGGAAGCGCATTGGCCTGAACTCACATGAGTTTCCCTTGTTCTTGTTTGTGTGGCACAATTTAGTAGCATCAGCTACCTTCCATCTTACCCAGCATCTGAAATTAAATGTTCCTCTGTTGTGGATGAAAAATATCAGTTGACAAGTACACCCATTTACCTTTATAAATTCCACATAAATGAGACTCCATTATGTTTCCCTGGGGATGGAAAGAAGGTTGAGCTGATGCTAAAGGCTAAATGGACCATCTGTCTTCTTACTGACTTTCACACACTCCCATCCCTCTCTGCTGACTGAAGTTGCTAGCCTTTGGATAAATATGCAATACCCCCTCTCACTACAAATCATTACTAAATTCCACTGACAGGTCTCCATACTCCTACCACAGAAGTTGAATAAAGACCAAGCTGTTGCTTTCTCTCGCCCAAAGAAGGAAGCAAGGAGAGGTGATTTAACCATGGCATTTATAATGTCAGAGCTCCTATTGCAGTAAAAAGGAATTCTGTAAGCTTTATCATACCTTTGACTCAGGTTAGCTTTGTCTTATCACTCATCCTGGCTTGATATATCAAATCAATATTTGTCTGAACCCAAATCTGACACATTTTAAAGCAAAATATTTTCTTTGAGCCTGGTTTCTTCCAGCACTTCCTTCCCCTTAAAGGTAGAGGCAAGAGGGGATTTGCAATTCCCAGTCAATCTATTTACTGAGCCCCTTTATAGTTATAGTTTCAGTAGCTAGGAGGCATTGACTTGGAACAGCCAGCTTGGTTCTCCTAGGATGGCTGGCTGTACCCAATGTTTGCTTTGAATCACTGGTGTGTGTAAGCTCAATGGTCCTAGAATATGACCTCATTTTTTGGTGATTATTTTTTAACCTCTCCTCTTCCTCCTTTCCCAAGGGCAAATATTCTCATCAGAGAGACAAATAAACCAGGGTGACCCAGAAAACTAAATGCCATCATATTGTCAGGTCAAGTCCCTTAAGGGGGATTGTCTTTATAGGCTTTAAAGAATCAAATTGGACTTTATAGCCAGATCCTGTGCTGACGTGCATAAGCATACTCCGTTGGAATTGATACAACTACATTTATTTATACCAGCTGAGCAACTGGTTCTGTATCTCTACTATGAGTATTGTTAATTCGTTTACTGTTGATTTTTACTGTGATAATGTCTAGGAGCCCCAGTTATGGAACAGTGCTTTGTGATTCTTGCTTTTCCATATTATGTATGCAACAGTAGATGGGGTAAAGTTTGTAAATTCTAATGTCTTTGATTTATAATTTAAACTACAAATGTTTTAACCAGTGTGTATGTCTCCCTTTTGACATCAGGCGAAACCCTCTTCACTTCCACCTCATCGCAGATGCTATTGCGAAACAGATTCTGGCAACCCTCTTCCAAACCTGGATGGTCCCTGCTGTGCGCATAGACTTCTATGATGCAGATGAACTCAAGGTAAAAACAGGCCAAACAGATATGTACTCAAGCTGTTCTGGTTTCTCTTTCTTGATTTATCTGGTGATTTGGATTTCGTCATATGGATGAAAGAATTTCAGTTTCTCTGAATAGGGTATCAGCTCAACTTAACCAGAGCTGCTTGCTGTAGTGCACAAATCATTGCAGATACCACATTGCTAGTGCCACATATAGTCCAGAAGCTCTAAAATTCTCCTTGCTGTGCAGGAGATTCCATGCCCTTAAGGATAAATCACATTATTTTCCTGTTTAAAAAAAAAAAATTCCTTTTTCAGGGAAGATACAGTCTTAAACCTCTTGTACTGTAAATACCTATCATTTGGTAGAAGTACTCAGTCTTTCAGGCTTCCAAAGGCATATATGTAAACCACTGTAAGTACAACACACTCTGCCCCATATCAATATTAGTTTTTAAAGAAAAAAAGTAGCTGCCTTGTTTGGATACCTTTTCTAAAGGATTAGTTTTGAAGCAATGAGGGATCTATCAGTATAAAAAGCATCGCTCACTCTAAGCATTAAAGTAATTATCTTTTTGAAGAGTTATGAAGTTTAAGTTAGATCACAAAGGCTTAGTGTTGAGTTTCTGGGCTACACGTTTTCCAGGTGTGGACATTGATCTTGCTATTCAAAACTAAGCAGTTGGAGATGGTAGCAGTAATTTATATAGCCAGTCAGCCTTTCCAGTGCTCAACTTGATCAACATCGCATAGGAAGGGAAAAACAAAATTTAGCAAACTGCTATGCTAATTAAGGTAAAATCAAAGCATGCCACTTGCTAGGATCTTAAGAGTAAAATGTTGTGGAAAGAGATGACAAAAGGAAAAGATGATCTTTGAGATTTGGTTCATCACTGTTTTTATTTAATATTCTTTCAACATTTAGCAACAATCAGATACTAACCTAGGTAGAGAGCTACGATCCTTCTGGTCATTAAATGCACACAGTCAGAAAGCCATTGATGTGTCTATTGTATGTGCTACACTGTAGATGGTAGGGCAAAAACAGTACAAAATTAGCATTTCCATTCAGGTAGGATTGTCTTTTGTCTTTTTCTTATGCTCTTTTAGGTCTGGGTGACACTACTTACCTAAAGAGAAACCAAGGGAGCTTATTAGGTGTCGTTAATGTTATGTGTAGAAACTGTATCTTCCTTGTCCTGCTATTTCTGCTTGTAGTATGCCTTACTACACAACAAGCAGTTCCACAGACTTCAGTAGCCACATCACCGTGTAGGAGATAATTCTCAATGTGGGTGAATGTGACAGAACTAAGCCACATGACAGCAAAGAGTTATTGATAGTAGTAGAGTTTTAAGGAGCATTATATCACAGGTGGGTATGATCTTATTTAGACTATTCTCAAAATTTCAGCTGGGTTTGCAGAGAAGCAGTTTACAGTTGGATGTAACAGAATAGCTTAGCTGCTTCTGAAATTATCTGTTTGGTTTGGATTTAATTTTTTGCATGCATTCAACATATTTTATTATTCAGTGTTGGGAAAATTCACGTGGGCATCGGAGTAATTTCTTAGAAATCTTGCTAGCAACAAAAATGGACCTGTAAATAGGTTGATTTAATTTAGATTGTTTCAGAACTAATTATCTTCTATCATTCTGTTCTAATTGTAGAATCCTTATGAAGTCAGCACAGAAATTTAAAAATATTCAGTCTGTACTAAATTACAATTAACTGGATTGTTGCTTTTCATTTGCCTTTTATTTACCTGTGTTTCATAGATTTGGGGCACCATCTTAACAGCTCAAAAAATAAAGCTGTCCTCTATCAGTTCTGAAATCATGAGCTTCCATACCCGTTGTTCCTTATGGAGCAAGAGTCAGCAAGTCTGCCTTTTATTTACTTCATCAAAGATGCTAGCCTAAGGCTTTCAGAAAGCTGTGGGAATACTCATTGGTTCTTGACTGCTCCTGCTCAGCCAACAGAAAGGAATACAAAAGGTTGTTTTGCCTAGGTCCTACATAAATAATGTCCTTTGAGAAAAACATTCTCAGCAAGAGAGTGTTTGTCTTTTTTCAAATAGCTGTTTAGAATTCAGAGGATACTTTTCACTAGATTATATATATAAGAAAGGTAGAAATTGGAGGCTAAAATATTTGGCAGTGTTCCATAACATCTCCTACAGTTCCTAAAATATACTGTCATTTTCCTTGGAGTTACAGCAGGTAGTAGGGTTGTGTGCTGCTTTGGGTGCTGATTCAATTCAGAGGAGATTCGGCAACCAAATCTTTAAATCTGAATTGAATCAGGAGACCAGTAAAAAGGTCTGAATTGATTCAAAGCTCTCTAAATCAATTCTGAAGCTCTCTGAATCTTTTCCGAGATTTGGATAGTACCCACTCGCTGCCGCAGGGCTCTGGACCCCAACTCCATGCTGGTAAGTAGGGGGCTGGGGAGGGCAGCGCTGAAGGAGGGAGGACTGGGGGGGACCCAGGCCACAAGCCCCCAGAAGTCCCAAGGCTGTTGCAGCAGCTGGTGAGTGTGGGGCTTTTTTTTTTTTTTTTAAG
>NW_017729022.1:66862528-66862997 GCF_001723915.1 Gavialis gangeticus
GGGGGGGGTCGGGGCTAAGAGAGCAGGCAGGGGTCAGGGAGCTTGTGGCAGAGCCCCTCATGCAGCATGGGGCAGTGAGGGAAAGCAGGGATTCCCCTCCGCCCCCCCACACACCTGACAGCAGACGGTGAGTGCCAGGGTTGTTTTTTTCAAAGAGCCAGGAGCTGGGGCCAGGCGGGGCAACCATTGACTGGGCTGGGAGAGTAGGCAGGGGATGGAGCCTGTCTGATTTGGTGATTTGGCAGTGGCTGAATCTCTGAATCAGATTCAGCCAAATCAATTCAGGACAGTGATTCAAATCATCGAACTGAATCACTGTCCTCCGAATTGGCGAAATCCAATCTGAAGCAAATACTAGAGAGCTTCTGGAGGGGCTGGACATGTTCAAATCAGCAGGTCCAGATGCTCTCCACCCCAGGGTGTTGAGGTTGCTAGCAGGGGTTATTGCAGGGCCCTTGGCATGGCTTTA
>NW_017729022.1:66863141-66864849 GCF_001723915.1 Gavialis gangeticus
GGCAGACCCTACAATGAGAGACTATGGGACCTGAACCTGATCAGCCTTCACAAGAGAAGGCTGAGGGGTGACCTGGTGACCGTCTATAAACTCACTAGGGGGGACCAGAAGGGTTTGGGGGAGACCTTGTTTCCCCTAGCGCCCCCTGGCATAACAAGGAATAACGGCCATAAGTTGTTGGGGAGTAGGTTTAGATTAGACGTCCGTAAGAACTCCTTCACAGTCAGGGCGGCTAGGATCTGGAACCAGCTTCCAAGGGAAGTGGTGCTGGCTCCTACGCTGGGGGTCTTTAAGAAGAGGCTTGATGACCCCCTGGCTGGAGTCATTTGAGCCCAGTTTTCTCCTGCCCAGGCAGGGGGTTGGACTTGAAGATCTACAAGGTCCCTTCTGACCCTACTTCTGTGATTCTATGGCTAGCCACTTCGCACAGGCCTAGCATATAGTGTCCTAAAGTAAGGAAGAGAAAATAAGTTATTGACTAAATGATATGTTTCTTAAGGTTACAGGGAAAAGTGGGAAACTCAGTGCAAAAAAAAAAAAGGAGAACAAAAAGCTATTAATGATTCCAGGTTTTCCACACATATCAGTCCCACATATCTGATCTTAGGAACCTTACGTGAACTAAGCATTTCAAGCATTCATTTTTAAATCTGGAGTATGGTATTTTTGCTTTTTATAGAATTGCATAGATGTACATGGTCCCAACCATATATTGCCTGCCCTTTCCCCTGCTCTTTTTCCTTTTAAGGACTGTTACTACTACTACTTCTCTTTTAAAAAAACAAGCAAACAGCATGAAGAAGGAAATAGAGACCTCAGATCAATAAAATCAGAAATTGGTGAAAAGGCTCTGTGGAAATAGTTACAGCTTGCTTGTGTAGTTCATATAGTTTTATAGTTACCTTCTGTCCAATGCTAAGTTGGAGCTTGCTTTAGTTTACTGCACATTATTCATGTTGGGCCCTATAATTCATGAAATTTAGGTCATGAAAAGTGCCCTTTTATATTAAAATTCCTGTACTTTTATCCTGCCTTTGTCCTTTATTTTCAATGCTGCAGACAAGACTTAAACTGTGTTTGAAACCTGTGACTTCTACAACCAAGTAACCAGCAGGAGATAGATGGTAGTTGAAAATCTCTAGGATAATGAGAGTCTCATATTCTTGGATCTGTTCATACATACTGGGCACTTCTGTCTTGCGCGTTTAACTGCACAGTAACCAAAATTCCTGCACAGTATGGGTGTGCATCTACACATGTACACCCATACTGTATAGTAAATGTGGCGACTTGTGTCGACGTGAATCAGTAACTAACCTGATTAGCAACTGCACATTAACACGCATATAGATGCCTTACTGCGCAGTCACACTGTGTGTGGACTGACTTCGAACTAAAGTTAGTCCCAAGTCAGTCCACACACAGTGTGACTGCGCAGTAAGGCATCTATATGCGTGTTAATGTGCAGTTGCTAATCAGGTTAGTTACTGATTCACGAAGTCAGCCCACACACAGCATTACTGTGCTTTAACACCTGCACATGTAGACAGCAGCCTTTTCCCACTTACTGTGCAGTAATTTATTGCACAGTAACTTTAAGCTGGTGTAAATGAACGTGATCTTCACCCTAGAGTCCTGAAGGAACTCGCTGGGGTCACTGCAAGTCCCCTGGCACGGCTTTATGAACACTCGTGGTGCTCTGGAGAGG
>NW_017729022.1:66865122-66872551 GCF_001723915.1 Gavialis gangeticus
GCAAGGAGTGACCAGGAACAATGGTCACAAGCTGGCAGAGGGAAGGTTTAAGTTGGACATCAGGAGACGCTACTTCACGGTCAGGGTGGCTAGGGTCTGGAACCAGCTTCCAAGTGAGGTGGTGCAGGCTCCCAACCTGGGGGGTTTTAAGAGGAGGTTGGATGACCACCTTACTGGGGTCGTTTGACCCCAGTGCTCTTCCTGCCATGGCAGGGGGTCGGACTCGATGATCTGCTCAGGTCCCTTCCGACCCTAGAAACTATGAAACTATGTGTAGACGTGCCCACTGAGCAGCTGAAGGGCCACTTGCTCCAACTTCCCAATTTCTCTAGAAAACAAAGTCCATGCAAAATAGTAAATTAAAAATAATAGAATCATAGAAGTAGGGTCGGAAGGGACCTTGTAGATCTTCAAGTCCGACCCCCCGCCTGGGTGGGAGAAAAAACTGGACTCAAAAATGAGTCCAGCCAGGTAGGCATCAAGCCTCTTCTTAAAGACCCCCAGGGTAGGAGCCAGCACCACTTCCCTTGGAAGTTGGTTCCAGATCCTAGCCGCCCTAACCATTGTCCATTTTTTTCATACGCTGAATATTGGAAAAGAATCTAGGATAAACTTTCAAAGAAACTGGCCCTTCAGTTCTCTTCTGGTTTAAAAAAAAAAAAAAAAAAAATAGCAGTGAATGGAGCTCCATGCAATGCTGTGAAAACCAACAAGACCAGTCACAAATGACTGGAATGTTGCCATGTGAATACTTAGGTTGTTGCTAAAGATGGTTACCAGCAGAGTCTTTGTACCTGTAATTTCATTTCTAGAAGGGGATGAATGGACCATAAGTGCTTTACCTATGATCTAGGGATATATGTGATTCAGGGACAAGTGCCTTACTTATGATATCAGTGATGAGGAAGCAGGGCACTAGGAAAGAAAGAACTCTGTTGCATCCATTTTGTGTCCAGGGATCCATGTTTTGTTTTTTGTTTTCTTAATATCATCAGTTTGAGGATCACATGTTGAAGAGACTAATGTACTTCATTGGAGGGCAGGAATAAAGCTGGGAAGGCAGCATTCTCCTATGTAAAGTTCTGACTCAGTGCTGCCCAGTAACAAGAGAATGTGGTCTGTGCTGTGTAATGTCATGCTTTGGGGGTCTGCATGGGAGTAAAGTTATCAACTCCAAAACTTATTTTCACAGTGACCCAAGTCAGAACTTGATCCAGATTTTCCAAAGTGAAAGTACAAACAGTCCAATCTGCTGTGCCATTACACACTGCCTACTGGTGCTGCCTGACATACAGGGAGATCTTTCACTAAGTTTTGTACCTTATCTCTCCAAAAATTGCATGCACTCAGGTAGACTCCTTCTATAGGGAGTCAAAGGAAAAAGAATGTCTTCATTGCAGTGCACCTCCAGGAGAGGTGTTAACACTGTGTATTTAAAGTGACTGAATTTTAATATTCTTCCAGCTTGCAGCTGTGGCCTGCCCCACGCCACACAAGTCTGGGAGCACACGTGCCTCCGCCCCTGCCCTCCTGGGGTGCAGGCAGTGGCGGGGGCTGCCCCCCCCCTGTGGGCTGTGCCTCTGTCCTGCACCCCTGCCTACCCCGGCTGGGCAGTGCCTGCCCCCTCCCTCACCGCAGGGGGCATTGATTGCCCCCCCCATGCCCCCTCCCCTTCTGACTTACCAGCTGGAGGCAGCTTTCTACAATGCTGGCTCTGCTCTGTGCTGCGCTGCGGCTGCACTCAGCACTGGCATTTATTGGCTAAATTATCAGCCCCATTGAGCCAAAATCCACTATAGACAATTTTCTTTATATCAGTACCAATCTGATATTGGACTGATGTCAGTGCAGCTCTAGTCAGCGGTAGTGGGGAACTAGATTTGATGACCCAATGGATCCCTCCCAGTCCTTTGTTCCTATGTTTTCTGAGTACCAGAAAACTATCCTTTCTTTTTAAAGGTGACTTTTTGTATATAAAAAATGGCAAAATGACACGCATTGGAGCAGTGTTTCTCTACTGTTTTGAATACGAGACACCACTCCATAACATTTTGAATATAGCGTCACCTCAGTTGAGAGCCATCATTGTACTTTTCAGCTGAGGCAATGCTGCTGACACAGCTGGGTGGAGATGCCCCACGTGTTTTGTGCAGAGCCAGACTGAGAAGGGCTGTGGCAGGAGCATGCTCTCCTTCCTGCATTAGGATTATCTGATAAGCCTGAAATAGGCTGGAGAGCCTGCTCTTGCCGCAGCCATTCCTGGTCTGATCCTGCACAGAAACGGGTGTGGAGCAGTTTTATCCCCTCCAGTTCCATCTGCTTTTGTTTCTAGGAAGAGGATACAGGGTTGGAAAACAAAGGGCTATGGCAAAAATTAGTGCTCCTGCCTGCTTTAGACTTATCAAATAAAACCTCATTTAGGTAGGAGTGTTCATGCAGGCCACAGCCCTTTCTGATCTGGCAGCGCATGAGGCATGCAAGGCACTTCCATCTGGCTACCGCAGTGGTGCCCACATTACAATGTCTCTGAAAGGCTCTTATTGCTCCCTGGTTGAGAACCAGTGCATTAGAAAGTATTAAAAATTGAGATTTTTTTTTTGCTAAGAAACCAAGGATATCTATATTACAATTCAAACTTTATAATGTGAGAGCTTGAATATCTGGGTGCCTGTACGTGAGTGCGAAGGGTACTCTGACGTAATTACAGCATGTCAGAGCAGACTCGATTAATCAAATCTGCTGGCACGTGGATCATCAGATGAGGTTTAGTTCAAGCGTGCCCATTGCCATTTTGAAGCATGGGAATACATGAAATGCTGTGGTGCTTTAATTAGAGTGGATCTCGGAGCTGCTGTAATTAAAGTCCCACCCCACCCCCCTCCAACCCCAGAGCACATGTAAAAATGTCCTCTGTTTCAGCAACTCTGTTCAATTATTGTCCTATACCATCATTTGTTTTTCTTACCAGAACAAGGAGCAATGTCTCAAGTTGTAGCAAGGGAAGTTTAGGTTGGATACTAGGAAAAACGTTCTCACAAGGAGGATAGTAAAACACTGGAACAGGTTACCCAGAAAGGTGGTGCGCTATCCATCCTTGGAGGTTTTTAAGACCCAGCCAGACAAAGCCTTGGCTTAGTTGGGGATGGTCCTGCTTTGAGCAGGTGGTTGAACTACATGACCTGATGGAGGTCCCTTCTAACCCTAAATTTCTCTGATTCTCTGGTTTCATACATAGTGTGAGCAGATAATGATCCAAGTCTCCATACTGCCACACACATATGCCTGTGCTATGTTAATTGCTCTGCGATGGCTCAATAGCATAGACACTTAGTTTGTATTCCATGTCTGGGGTATCACTATTGCTGATACCAGCTTGTGTGGCACCTCCAGGCAAGATCTTTACCAAGACATAAGAAAGAATAAATGGCAGTACATGATATTTTTCTGCAGAAGAGTTCCTTTTTACAAAACTTATCCAAAAATGTGCTCTGTAAAGTAGAAAGTACCCAGTAATGGCCAATACAAGCTTCCGCACTTTTCAGTACAACAGCTGCTTTTTTTTAGTACTGTCCAATTGCTGTATCATCAGTCCAGTGTCCTACACATTTGGTTTTCTCTTAAAGTTAGTATGAGTGTCTCTTTTTCAGCTTCATTCTGTCAGGGCAAGGTTCTTAGGGCATTTCCTTTAATGTAATTCAGAACATTAGATTCTCTGTTTCTATAGTGAATGGCATTTATCTCCTGTACTTGCTGCTGAGGGTTTCACCCCTTGTTTCATCCATCAGTTCATTTATTGACATGAATGAGTGAGGATCTAGAAAGAGAAATATTAGCTATGTTTTCTTGTAGATGCTTCCCCAGCATTAGCAGTTCTGGGCATTCATTTTAAGGACTGGTATCAAAAAAACAACAGTTCCTCACCTCCCCAAATGTTTAGTGATCCTTGCTTGGATTCATAAAGAATTGAAGTGTACATATTGCCCTGTCTAATGAAAAGGGTAAACGTGAATGACAGACTGAAAGATATCCAAGTATAGGTCTCTCTCACTCCCACATTGTTGGAATTGCTGGAATGCATCCTTCACGAAGTACTCATTCCTTACTTATTTCTGAGAAACATCTGATAAGATAGAAAAAGAGAATAAGATAGAAGCTTCCATTTCATCTTCAGAACCCCAAGGTGCCCTGTTTTGGGCAGGAGAGGTTATGGAGAAAGAAGGTACTGGCAAGACTCTACCACAAGTGTTGGATCTCATGATGAAACAGAGCAATGAAAAAGACCCATGACATCTGTCTTAATGAGATGCTTTCCCAAACCATTGATGGTCCCAGTGATCACAAGCCACATCATATTTCTGCCATGCCATCTGTGCCTCATGGGTATAAGAAAGTCTTTCCACGGGTCTTCTGCATTCATTTAAGTTGGAGTCATAGATGCTTATATAATTTGTAGTCTGTTCATGTGCTTTAATGACAGAGTTCATGGGAAGCACTGAATGGTGCTGTGGTCTTTTCTATGCTGATGAAGCCTCCTTTTGAGCCAGATGAAATCAGGGAGCTTGAGTTTCTAACATGTGACATTTCATTCTTAGTGACAGTGACATCAGCTTTTGAGCAAATGGATATCAAACTGTAATTGTTTAACCATCCTACACTAAGTTTCACAAGGGTAAGATGCTTAGGACTCACCCTTCAAAAAGGGATGATGGAATCTCCCCAAAATGTATTAATAATTTTCTCGCATGCTTTTCCACAGCTGAATGAGTCCCTGAGTTTCTGTCTGGAGCAGGTTGAAGTTATTAAAGCATCCATCTGATTTTATTGTTTACATGGACTTTTTAAGAAGAATGTTTATATGTCTACCTGATTGCGTTTCTCACTTGTTATTCCTTACCTAGGGTGACAGCGCAAGGCTATGCTGGAAATACGTATTCAAAGGGATGTCAGTGATTGTAGCCAGGCTTAGATCATTTATCATCCGGGAAATTTTTGGGCAGCCACTTGGAGTTTTCCTTTAAAAAACTTTTTCAGATGTTTACTCCTGGGACTTTACTGCAATCTGAAATTATTTTTTAATTAATGAGGCCTCATCTACATGTGGCATAACCTGAGATAACTAGAACAGTGGTTCTCAACCTTTTTAGACTCAAAGCACCCCTTGGAATATGTCAGCTCTGAGTTTTCACTTGATTTTTGACTACAGAAAAATAATAGAGCAATTCTTCTGTTGCAAAGATCTCAGAAAGACCACAACAGGGCGAAATGGTTTTAACACTATGAATTCATATGTGAAATGTCTGGGTTCCTCTTGTGAATCATTTTGGCCCATTTAACAAAGCTAACATTGCATGACATCCCATGTCATCCTTGAAAGGATCTCAAAGATAATCTCTAGTAGATTTTGTATTGTTTGAGTAACATCTTATCTCTTTCTAAAAACACAGATTTTTCTTACCATTGCATGCAGTGTCTCTTGTTGCAGGTCATTGTTAGTGCTGCTTGCTTATAATTGTAATACTTTTTATTTTTTATTAGTGTATTTTTGGTATTATATTCCACATGCATTCCTGGAGCCTTTCAGCTTCCAGGAGTGGTGATCTATTATAATACTTAGTATTGAAGAAACAAGTGTTTCTTTCAGTTGTTCTTTTACAGAAATAATTGGAACATAATAGGTCCTCACTCACCTGTCCTCCAGCCCTGCAGGGCTGGGGATGATTTTTTTTTAATGCTAATTCTTTGTTTTTGATTACAGTAAGGAAACCAATGGTTTCTTATGGGAGAAGTAATTTATCCCTAGCTGGCAAGGAGGCATACCTCACCCACAGATGAGGCTGTTCAGCCTCTGAAGTCCTACTAGGCACTTGGAAGTGTAGAATCTTGGGAGAGGTCAAGAGGGGATATGTGATGATTGTTTTAAGAGCAAAACAATTACAAACAAGTATTTTTCCCCTCTGATATCAAAGGTATCATGATGAGTCAGTCTGCCACTGGCTGCATACAAATAACCTTTCCTTTGGAGCATCAGTGTCATAGTCTCAGTCTGTTATAGTTCCATCCACATATATTCTGTCTCATTTGAGAGAGAGTCGGAACCAGAACCGCCAGACTAAAAAGGAAAAGAGAAGAAGCTGCGTGACTGCTACTGGACACTAACAACACAGCTGTTTTATACCTTGACATCATGCAAAAATTAGATTAAATGTCTTCAGACATTGACCCCCCAAGAGCTGCAAGGAAATTTGCCAGAACCTCTGATGGCTGCAGCTAATATGCACGCATATTTGCATACTTTCTAAAATAAAAAAAATACAGCAACTATAATATTTTAGTGGATTTGTATCTTCCGTGATGGATTAATACAAAGTGCTTGTTGACTGAGTTTACTAGCTATTACAGGATGTAGCTGATCTGTTTTATCTTTATATATGGGTGAAAAGAAACGGCAGCTACAAGTTGCGTTTGACCCTTGGTCAAACCTCAGTCAGCTCTGCCTAGCCTCCAGCTTTTGGCAAGAAGCTCAAGGTTTCTGCCTTTTTTATATATATAACTCTGCTCCTGTCTCTCTGTTTCACTTATTTAATGCCAGCAAAGAAATAAATGCTTGCAGCCTTCACCTCCTACTTGCTGCAGACGCTGCACATTTCAGCTCTGGCCTGGACGAGTGGAGAGGGAAGTTGGCTGATCAGCTTGCCCTCTTAAGTCTATCAAGAGACAATCAGCATCTTCTGCCTCTTCTTGTTTCTACTCCGTGGTCTCATTGCAGTTAGATGAGTTGGGAATCAGTGCCCAAAGTGGCCAGGAGGTGGCAGTGCATCACAAAGTGAATATGTGTAGCCTCCCCTTTCCTGCTTGCCAGCCTTGGAAATCTTCCAGATTTAACTTTTTGGGGGGGAAAAGGAATCATGGAGGAAGTGAAGCGCTCCTCAGAAAAGCAGGCATGGAAGGGCAACAAGCGAGAGATACATGAGTGTTAATATTTTTAGATTTGGTAGGAGAAAATGAGAAATGAGCCAATGAAAGCCCTCTGGAGAGAAGTGGGATGGAAAACAAAAAGGGAAAGATGTCTTTTGAAGATGTTACAGGAAAATGTTCGGCCTTTGTCTCCTGATCTTTGAAAATGTTACAAGGCCCACTATTTCATGATGGATGGTGGTGAAAGCAAAAAAAAAAAATAAATCCCTATTTTATGTTGGGGAGATAGCATGCAGCTCTCTGCATGTTTAAAGAACTTTTTCCAAGTTTTTCCATGGCCCAGAGTAGGCAGTTCTTATGCTGGGCTACCCTGTTTGATATGGTTGCCAAGGAATGTAGTGTTGAAAAGGTATTCTTAAGTCACGTTTCCCTACCTAACTTCCTCAAACTGTGTGTGGTGTGGATTTTCTTTTTTACAAATATATGAGAATTAATTAGCCATTATTCTTTCTCC
>NW_017729022.1:66877551-66883479 GCF_001723915.1 Gavialis gangeticus
CAGATTTCCAGGTGGGCCTGTTGCCTGAAATCAAAAGTGGAGAGAACAGGCTGTTGGCTGCACAGAAACAGTGCTGCAATGTGACTCCCTAGATCTTTACACCATTCAACCATAAGTTATTTTCTTTTCTTTTTAGCAGCTTCCTCCATTTTCTCCCTGGTGATGGTGTGCTTGTTCAGTTAAATATCTAACCTTCCTTTCCTTGTGCATCTAACTTTGGCATCTACATTTACTTCACATTATCCAGGCCTCAGACATTCTAGTAATCATCTACTTTTACCTTCTTGCTACTGTTCGTATTGATAGCCCATATATGTGGGAGATATTATCAGTTCTCAATCAGAAGATCAAGCATAATTATGTTGAAGACACCAGTAACTTTTTTGCTGAGTAAGGGGAAAACATAAATACATTAAAATATATATGTTTATAATAAAAAAGCATATAGCACAAATTTTCTTCAGGTTGTTTCTCAAGGTGACATTTTAATTTTTGTATTGTGCTCTTGTATATGAGAAATTCTAAATCTAGACAAGTTACAGAGCTTTACTTGGTACCTGGTTTCCTTGACAACCATTCATATAAATAGTAAGGACCTGCTATGGGAGGGAATATCAATATTATCGCAGCCTGTGAATCATCCAGAAATAAAAAAAAAGAAAAAGTAAAAAAGATTCAAGGTTAAAGCCACTGGATTTAAAATTAAAACTGGAACTTTTGTTAATGTTCACTGAATGTACTCAAGGACTGGGCAAAGGCACATCATTTTCAGAGGTGACTTGCAAGGAGAGTCTTTTTGGCACATATCCTGGAGAAATTGTTACTGGCAACAGTCATCTTGTTTCTTCTTGGCTCAGTACATACCAAGAAATGCTCTCTCCCTGGGTTTTCCCTCTTTTTGTGTTTTTCATACTCTTACATTTAGTTTTAAAAACACCAATAAAATGTATTGCAGACACAAGAACCCTTGCTGACTTCTAGCGCAATGTTCCCTTCTCTTCCCCAAGATTTGTGTCATTATAAATTCCAAGTTCAACCAATCCTGACGAAATCCTTGAATTAGCTCTCTTAGAAGGCATTGGGAATTTTGGAGTAGGAAGTGGGTTCAGACAAAGTCTTCTCAGTGATCAGGGTTTATTTGGTGATGGAAAAGACTATCCTGAATGGCACCTTCCTCTATATTAATTGCTATGTATATAAGTATTTTTTCATGAGTCTGAGGGAGGAGCACAGGAAAAATTCATGGCGGTTAAAAATGTATTTTATGTAAACTGGGTGTGTCTACATGTTCATTAATGTGCTTTTGCTAATGTGCATTAAATTTAATACCTCCATTTTAAGGTACAGTACTAAAAAAGGTGCGTTAGCCTATTTTAATGCACATTAGTGAAAGCTCTCCATTTTCTTGTGATGCTTTAATGCACATTAAAATAAGCGAATGTGCATTAAAGCGCACATGCAGATGCACCCTGTGATGAAATAGATATTGCTTTCTTCTTACATAACAAGAAGTCCTCACCCAGCAGTAAAAATTTATTTTTGTTATATTTAGTTGTATGGCACTTGTGTTGTATAAACTAGAGTGGCTTAGAAGAACAATTCAAGATGATTGTTCTAACTGTGAACTCCTTTATGGTTGTGTCCAGTGATGAAACCCTTTGGAAAAAAAAGATGTCTCTGAAGTCAGGCCACTATGTCCATATTTAGGTGCTTAAATCAGTGACCTGATTTTCAATAGTATAGAGCATCTAATGAAGTCAGAGGCCACTGTTGAACACTTCTGAAATTAGGCTATTGACTTGGGAACCTGAGTTCACATATCCATTTTTAAACTCCCAGTCAGTGTGTTCTAGAGCAGTGGTCTCCAAAGTGGGGTGCGCAAGACGATCCATTGGGGTGCAGGAAAAAAATATTAGAACTTCTGTTTATATTTATATAAATATACATGTATTGGGGTGCGTGCTCATAAAATTTTTACTGATGGGGTGCGCAAATATAAATATACATGTATTGGGGGTGCATACTCAAAAAATTTTTACTGATAGGGGTGCACAATCAAAAAAGTTTGGAGACCACTGGTCTAGACTAGAGATCAATTCTTTCCTTGTGTCCTAACACAGCAATTCACATTGTTTGGAGCCATGGTTCTCAACATTTGCAGACTCAAGGCACGCCTTGGAAATTGTTAGCTCCTTGTTTTCACTTGATTTTTGATTAGAGGAAAATAATAGAGCAGTTCTTCTGTTGCAAAGAACTCAAAGTCCACAGTGGGTCAGAATGTTTTTAATGCTATCAATTCCTTTTTGCAATTTCTGCATTATACTTGTGATTCATTATACTTGTGCAAACACTACATGGTATTCTGCAGGACTCCTGAAAGGCTGTCTAGGTACCCCAGGGTGCCGTGGCATCCTGGTTCAGAACCCTGGTCTAGAGCATTGAAATTAAAACCCCTTAAGCTGGTGCAGGGAGGGACAGGGCATCTTCATGGGAGGTTTTGGACTCTAGAATTTGCTTTGCCCTGCACCCCAACAGAGCCTCAGTTTGACTTTTGAGGCATGTTACAAGGTCTAAGTACTTAGGCTTTTTCAGAAGGGGTCAGCTGAGTAGGGAAAGTCTTTTTTTGGTGGGAGAGACAATTTGTTAGTGCTGTTAATGCATTTTATCGGTTGAGAGGCAGTGTGGTATATTTATGTTTATATTGTTCATGCACCAAGAAACCCTGTCTGTGCAGCTTATGTGCTGAGAAAATGAATACATATGGAAAGTTTTGTTTGTTGTTGAGAGATGCACCTCTGGTGAAGCTGCATTGGCCAGACAAACATCTCAGGCTATATGTTATTTAAACAAGGAGCACCATGGGCAATGCAATAGGAGGCACAGCAATAGATCCTTTGCGACACAAAGTGGAATTCCTGTTAAATCGCATGTAAAAAGCATGTACACAACTGTATGAGGTTTAATGTGCACACACTAGATAAAAAGAGTTCCACAGGCTGCAATCCAGTTGCCAAGGAAACTTGGTGCACTTTCCAGCAAGTGCATGCATGCATTATAGAGGTTTTCCTGAGGGGGAAACAGCAGAGGCTTTGCTTAGAAAGGACCTGAAGTCTCGGACTCATGGGGTTGGTGAGCTGAAGGGCTGAGTGCTTTGCTCAAAAGTACAGCTATGTCCCTTCCCTACCCAGCAATAAACACCAAACTAGGCTGCAGGTTTGCCTGCTGAAGTTCTAGCTCCAGTTGTCAAGGCATGTATGGTGGGTTAAAAGAAACCTGTGAAGTTCGGCATCATTTTAGTTTGATGTTTCTTTATGTTCTTGAATGTTAGCTCCTTATTGTGATTTCTCTTATCCTCCCAAAGCCTGCTAGGATTTTCTTCCTGCGCCATGTTTATCTATAATCCAACGCAAGCATTGTAAATAAATCCTATTATTTTACTTGTTTTACCATACTCTTCTATTAATTGAATGATAGCGATACATGGCAGGGAGGGATGAGAAGCCAGTGTAACAAGATTGTGTTTGCAGCATGTCACTCAGGTCAGAAGAGGTAGCTAGAAGAATGAATGGGGGGTTTTTAATGTTTGGAAGTTTTACCACTTTAAACAGGAGTGTAAAGATATTTAGATGGGTCTTTGGGAAACATTAAACCTGTCCCTCCCTGCTCCACAATTTCACAACGAACTCATATTCACAACTTGCCGTCATCCAAGCTATCTAGGCTCATTCATAATAAAGCCGTTATGTTCTCTACTTGTTTCCTGACACTTCTCAGTCTCTGCTCCCTCTAGTCATCTCATTTAGTTGTTAACCCCTCATTTTCCTTGTTTCCTCCCATTAGTCATTGCCCCCATTCCTCTCTTTGTCATACTAGTGGTAGTTTCAGTTGGCTGAGAGCAGAACATATGGGGGGAACAGGGCCTGCTGAAGGCCTTTCAGTGAGGGAACTTGGCCTTTATGGCAGAAGAAGCATTTCAAAATTAGGAGGGACTTTTTCTAGAAAAACCTGAATAGATTCTCTCCTGTCAGTAATTTGGGGGGAGAAAATAAGAATTTCAACAAACATTGCTATAGTTTTTTGAGCTTGGATAACACGGAGTCTAACCTCTGTTTAATATCTGGTTTGCTAGAAGTCTTGGGCATGTTGTTCTAGAACAGGGGCTGGCAACCTTTCTGGCCTGCTGAGCAATTTTCTCTTGCCTGTGAAATTGCAACATCAGCAGCAACTTAGCAGTAGGCCAGAAATGGCAGGAGCAGCTAAGTCTCCTGCCTTCAGACTGAGTTCTGTTAATTTGGCCCAGCGCTCCTAAAAGGTTTCTGATCCCTGGAGAAGGATAGGAACCAAGTTCAAGCATCTGCATGAGAATAAAAAATATGAGGCTGCATGGCCAGATCCAGACATGCAGGCACATGTGGTTTGTGATCCTTCAGACCTCTTTGCAGTGCTACAAACTGCACACGTTGCACGTTAAACTGTGTGCGGTACTGCTAATGTGCAATACCAATACCAGGGCAAATTTTGCTACTGGGATTTCTCAGTAGCAAAAAATAAAAACAAAAAAACAAAAACCTGAAAAAAAATAGCAGGGCAAAGCATGCCAAAGTGGTGTACAACACAGAGACAGGGAAGCAAGCAGCCCAAAGCTTCCTGCTCCCCCATCTCCGCATGCCATAGAGCCCCCACGCTGCAGCACCCTTCGCTCCAGCCAGCTGGTCCCCAGCTGCGTGGGGCACGGGGTGCCTCAAGAAGGGGGAGCAGGCAGCCCTGAGCTAGCTGTTTCCCTGTCTCCGTGTCTCAACGTGGCAGCTATGCTGCAGAACATCTCCACTATAGCACATGGAGCTTCCCTCTCGAGGCACACTGCACCCCAGCCATCTATGGAGCTGCCTGCTCTGCCATCTCCATATGCTGTTCCCTGCTGGCTGGGACACAGGGTGCCTTAGCGTGGGGGCTGCCTGCTGGCTAGCCCAACACTGAAGCTTCCTGTGCCCCAGCCAGGACGTGGAGCAACGGGACAATGTGTCCTGCTGCAATTCGCACAGGCAGAGGTGCGCACTGCAGCGCAGGGTAGCAGCACAAATTTGTGCTGCTACTGTTTGTGCTACTGCAAATGCATGCTCCTGCACATAGGAGAGAGCACATTGTGAGTGAGTCATTCTGAAACAGCAACTGTCCTGAGTTAACAATGAGCTTAACTCTTCAGAAGGGGCATAGTTTACTCTTAGGCTCGGCATATTACGTGAGACTTATTTTCTAAAAGTGTGGCACCATTGCTGTCTGTGCTGCATTTCTACTCTGCAATAAACAGGATGTGGGTAGCAAGCACATTTTAGCCAACTTACTTTCCAGATATTATGGTCTTAGCTTGGATAGGAAAATCTACAGGTAAATCAAAGGCACCAGTTTACTCCAGCACAGAGTTGCTCCTACTGTTAAAGGACCTTCACGGCATTCATCACAATAATCACTTGTACTTTACATACAGCGTAACGTATAAGAGGTTTCTGTATTTGTAGCTGAAAGAGATAGTACATGTTGTTTCTTTTCATGGAATCTTAATATAAAGAAAGACTACAGAAAAATCTGAGGGAAACCTGAAAGAATCTGCACATCTTATTTCTCCTGACTTTATTATTGTGATTATTATTAACACCTGGAGCTTAGTAGCTACAAAAATTATGTAAAAAATCCAACCTGTTCTTAGAATCATAGAATCACTGAGTGGGAAGGGACCTAGACAGATCATCTAGTCCGACCCCCTGCCATGGGCAGGAAGGAGCACTGGGGGTGGCAGGGGTCATAAGACCCAGCCAGGTGCCTATCCAGTCTCCTCTTGAAGATCTCCAGGGAAGGTGAGAGCACCACCTCTCTGGGAAGCCTATTCCAGGCTCTGGCCACCCTTACCGTGAAGTAGTTCTTCCTAATATC
>NW_017729022.1:66883740-66903524 GCF_001723915.1 Gavialis gangeticus
GGCCCTTTTCCAGTCCTCAGGGACTTGGCCAGAGCACCAGGAGTCCTCGAACAGCCATGCCAATGGCTCCGCAGTGACACCAGCCAATTCCCTCAGCACCTGCGGATGAAGGTCATCCAGGCCCGCTGATTTGGACGCATCTAAGCCCTCCAGGTAATCCTTAACTAGGTCTGAACTAACAGTCGGCGGACTCGCATCCTTCCCAGGCCTCTCTACACTGTCACCCAAGAGCACCCCATTGTCAGCAGACGGGAACACAGAGGCAAAGAACTTGTTGAAGAGTTCTGCCTTCTCTCGCGCGTTCTTCCTAGAAACTTCTTAGTTGAGAACTGTATAAATTACAGACTATACCACCCTGTTTTGTTTTGAGTCATTTCACTGACTGTCCATCTGATTGCCTTTGTGTGCTGTTTCTTCCAGAGTTACTTGCTGTGGTGGAACTAGCTCAGATACTACAGATAAAACAAACGATTCTTAGACATGCGATAAATAGGTCAGTCATGTAATGTTAAGATCACATCTCAAGGTCTACAGAAACATATTACAAATAAAAAGTGCTCGCTTTCGTCCCTCCATATCTTAATGCAGTGGACAACTTATCAGTTACATAATTTGACATGAAATTGTTCTCAGACAAGTTTAATTCACATTAATTCTGACTTTTCTCTATCTTTTGAATATGTCTGCACCATTAATGTTTTGTTTTATTCTTGTATGGCTACATGAAATATATTGAGGGTGGGCAAGAATACATAATAATGTTTGGTAGCAGAAGTAAGTCTTTGGCATGCATTTGGAATAATTTAATTATTCATTAATGATGAAGTCATACATATATGATTCTGGGGACTAATCTGGGCTCCTTTTTGTCACAGAAAATTGTCTGTATCAGAGAAAGGTGGGCTTTGGATACATTGTACTTATGAGCTTTATTACTAATTGTCGGGTTAGACTTGGAGATATCTAGTCATGCAGATGATTCTTAACATGTGAGCCAGCTTTAATGGACCACTTGAACTCTGGATTACTCATGTCATTTTCAAACTGATGCTTTCAAAGGCCACCAGATTTCAGGATTACAGGGTTTTCACTTTTGAATGCCATATCTGAAGGAATTACCAAGCAAGGATCTTATCCCTTCATTGACTCGCTTTACTAGTGTTAAGAATGGGATGGAATTCGAAACGTAAAGAAAGTAGTTGCTCCTTGAAGGTAACTCTTGTATTTGAGGTCTCCTGTTCCCTCTCCCGCTTGTCTCTGTATATCCATGAATCCTCTGAACCCCTGTGTTATTAGGCTTATTTGCATAAGCATATTAGGAGGTATTCCAATGCAATATTGCATTTTCACTAATTAGACTAGGGACATGCCATCCAAAATTAATAAAATAGGGATAGATGTTATTGTGTTCATTAAAAGAAGCCTGAGTCTTTAAGACTGTATTAACCCTTTATCGTTTTGGTGAGTAGAGAGCTGATTTTCATGTCCAGCTTACCATTAGTGCTTCAAGAGATAGCTCCAGGGTGAAATACAGAGACTGAGCTGAAGGTGGAGATACCCTTTTAGTAAACATAGCGTTAACGGTCCATTCCCAGTTACACAATGCATAAGAAATTACTGGACCAACAAATATTTTAAGTGTTTAGGATCTGAACCCAAATTAATGTCTAGGTTCTACATAACTGCCATGCAAATAAATATTTAAAATAAAAGTTCTGAGGAGCAGTTAAGGCACATTTATGTACCTACAAACTTAACTATATTAAGATAGAAACTTGATTTGTTTATTAGGTTCAGGTAATGCACCATAAACTGAGGTCAAGAGAGAAAACATTAGGTAAAAAAGTAGACTACAAAAGCTAATTTTTAAAACATTGCTTGCATTTGTGTATATGTACTAGCTTGCCCCCTAAAAGTCTTCTTTTAATTTCTTTTACACAAGTTTATACCAGGGTCACTACCTTTTTTTTGCCGTGTCACTTACATATGCAAACATTGCCTTTTCAATGTCCAAATACCACCTGTGAGAGCATGTGGATATTATACATGTTCATTGTACTTTTTGTGTGCAAGTGGCACTGCTAAAAATCTACTTTCTGAATGTTGAAAGCCATAGAGGGAATGCAGCAGGAGTTAAGTCTGGATAGGCCCTCCATAAAAACCCTTGCCTTTAGCATCCACTCCACCACTGTGAAAGACATCATACTGGTTTAGAAGGACTTCTGATTTGACCTAATATGACTCCTCTTATGTTCTTAAAGTGTATATGGAAATAGCTGGACATCTGAAGTTGCCTGCATGCAGAAACTAGGCTGAGGTCCCTTAAACTTATTTTTCTTTTTATGCTGTTCGTATTTCTCACATTTGCAATCCATTTTGAGTTCATACAATTTGGCCTCCCTTAAAATCTAAAGGGGAAAGTTTGCTGCGGTATCTCCCATCTTTTTAATAAAAATGAACATTGGGGGAAAGGTCTTTCCCTGGTGCAGAAACTTAAAGAATACAGAAGAAAAATGTGTCATGTTTTAAAGGAAATGGACTAGGTCAGCTTATATCAGCAGAGGCCTTGTTATAGCGTAAATCAAACAATTGCTTTATTTAGAAAAGAAAGGTGCTATATTCTTAGCTATTCCTCATCCAAATTCCAAGCCAAGTTCAAGAACCTATTTTGTATAGAAAGAATTTGGGGGCTGTGGGAACAAGAGGCAGCATTTGGAGAAATAGGTTTTTCTGTGCAAAAATAACTTATCAGGAAACAACTCATAAATGCCAATGAATTGATATGAGGCTGCTAAACGAAAGAACAGTTCTGCCCACTGTTACAAATATGCTTTATGTATATCTATCTCATTTTAACTTCTCCAAAGAAGGATTTGAATTTTTTAGGACAAATCCTAAAAATCCATTCATGATGAAGCCTTCCACAATTATATGTCTCATTGAAGTTAATGGGAGTTTTGGCTGAGTGAAAACCTAGGAACGATTTACAGGTTTTATTGTATTCTCTATCAGACACCAGACTGGAGAAACATCTGACGTGAACCTGAGATAACATTTTCAAAAGTTGTCTAAAAGTTTCATTTTCAAAAGTAACTTTAGGGAATTGGGAAGCTGTCGCTCACAAAAAGTCAATGAATCCTAATGAAACTTCTTAGTTACCTCTATCACTTTTGAAAAAGGGATTTGGGAGAGAAAAGAAAAGGAAAGCCTTTGTTCCATCTACTCAGAGACAGTAGTTTCTGGGAATGGCAAGCACAATTATTTTGTTTTGAAGGCAGTGTAAAATACACCTGGGATTTTGGCTTAATGATGTATTTTAATTTTACCAAGACACAAATACCCACCCCTCCCAGGAAAGGGTTGTCCAAGGTTTGAAATGCTGATTTAATGCTCAGTACGCTCTGTGAAGCTGATGCTTCAAAGAACTTGGAGTTTTATTCAAGCTTTAAAAAACTTTAGCATACTTTTGGTGTTAGCTTAAAACTGGCATTGCAGATAGTGTTTGCAATGTATTTCTAATTAAGCTTGTTTTCCCCCCCCCCACACACCTCCTTTTCTCCCTTTCCCTTTCTTCCCTTTCCCTTTTTCCCATTAGTCGGAAGTGTCTTGGATCCCCAACAAACACTACTCCGGGATTTATGGGCTGATGAAGCTGGTTCTGACAAAGACTCTTCCTTCCAATCTTGAGCGAGTCATTGTCCTGGACACAGATATAACCTTTGCCACTGACATTGCTGAGCTATGGGCCGTCTTTCACAAGTTCAAAGGTATTCTGATGCCATTTTTAATGCTTCTTTTGTTAACTAAACATGGGGTGGAGAGTGGAGGGGTGCTGTGGGATTTATTTTTAAATACTTTCACTCTTAAGCTTTCTGGTGTTTGAATACATGTACTCTGCTTACTGGTCCTCTCTATCATGTTACTGGAGAGATGATAATAGTTGCCTGTATAAACTGTGGGCATAATTTGTCATGTTTTTCCTATTGCTTTGGGAGGAAACATTTATATTTGGAGGAATATTTTTACAGTATTATTCATTTACAGCTTTATTCATAAAAGCAAATGGATCATTTAAAATTAAACCTCTAGTTGTTACCACTGAAAAGGAGGGAAATATAGTTGGAGTGATGCTAGGCTAGGAGGTAGAATTGCCACCTGTAAACTTGGGAATGGAAGTAAAATATTTATGCCTCTGAGAAAATAACTATGAAAGGGATCTAGCCACCCAACTCCTGTTAAAAACTTCAGGACTCAATAACACAGGACTTTCTCATTTTTTCTCCCTTAAAGGAAGTTACCAAGTTTCCCTCCTCTCACAAACATACATATACATGCTGTTCACATATTCAGATGTTCTTGTTTGGTTGGTTGGTTGGTTGGTTGTTGGTTTTTTTCTTTTTTTTTTCCCCTCTGTCTTCAGATGGGTTAGTATGCTAGGGGAGATGTCAACCAGTATGCTCAGATCACTGATATGTTTGATTCTTTAACGTAGTCATGAATTTCTTCCATTCTTGAAGTGTCCTTTTATAGGTTTTTAGAAACTGGTATTTTAGACCTCTTTAATCCTGTCCCTGGTTTCCCATTAGGAGTCTCACCGTGACTTTAAAAAGACTGCTTTGGGGCAGTCTGCTGTGCTGCCTGCAACAGTAGTTAACACAAGAGTGATAACATTGCTGTTAAAGGAAGCTACCGCCTCTGTGGGGGCCTGACGCCACATCCTACTCAACCTGGAGGGCAGTTTTAGAACTGTTGACTCCCTGTACTAGAAATGTTCAGATGCCTAATTGTTGCCTGGAATTGGCCATTATAAACCTGTTCATGTCTGATCTTGCTTGAGCAGTCAAAGAATTTTCACAGCCGGTAAAGCAGGAAGGGACAGAGCTTCCTTCTGTGGACTGCTGGGGGATAACAAATATGACATTCCTGCACCGCCTCTCCCAGTTTCCAGCTACAGTGAAAGACAGTGAGACAGACCTAAAGTCTGTCATTCCCAGAAACACTAGTTTTCCCAATAGGTCATAATGGTGTACAGGGGCCGAGGGGGGCGACTTCCGTTTCCTAAGACATCCTACTTGGAAGAGGTTTGAGTTCAGCGTTGTCTTTTAGCGTAGGCCTGTAAAATTTGTTATGTGGAACAATCCAAATTAATAGGGTTTTTTGCTTTGTTTTGAATTTGTGCCTCTGAGCCAAGGCTGTGAAGTTAGGGGTATTCTGATACCTGTGGCCCAGGAAGGGTGCCACAGGCCAGCTGGGTGCTGTGAGTGTATCAATTTAGCACAAGCCAGCTGGGCTGTTAGGTTCAGTTTTGGATCAAGAAGGCAAAGTTGGGAGTGAAATAAAGGCAAATTTATTATAGCTTACGCACAACAGTTAACAGAAAGATAAATATGATAAGCAGATACTGCAGTATTAAAGAGCTAATAGTAAATAATTACAACAGATAATAACAACAGATAGATGGATCAATTCTGTCGCAGGCCAGCTGGGCGCTGTGAGGGTATTAGCCACTGGGCTGTTCAGAACAACAGATAGACAGACATGGGTTGGCAACTTATCAATAGTCCCTCAATGCCAGGTACGCGTCAAGTGATTCCAGTGAAGGTAGGCGTCCCCGATCGGTGCTATCAGAGGGTTGCCAGGGAAGGTCCCTTGATCAGGATCCGATCCTCGGACTCGCGGTGTGAGTGGAGTTCGGGCGTAGAACAGAAATGACCGTTCTGTTCCCTCCTTCCTGCTGGTCACCTGATGCATGCACTTTTTATACCTAGTCTTATATTAATCTGTTGGCATTGGAGCCACTCACAATGTTACCCTCTAGGTGTTACCCTATGGGATTGAAAGGTGTTAAAATTATCATAAAAGGTTACTATGCAGGCTCGGGTTTATCCAATAAGCAAATTATGATGCAGCACTTCTTAGGTTTGAAATTGACATTGCTCTGCCTACTTCCCAACCCCTTGTAGGTTTCATTTAAATATGCTTTCTTGGGGTGTTTTTTCGTGGAATGTATTGGGTGTGCCAGGCCAGGCAGTTGGATCCAGTTTTTATCATCAAGGCTGAACCCTGAGCAAAAGACCGTTAGGTCTCCTAATCTTACAGCTACAACTTTGCCCAGTCAGTTCCACAAACAGTTAATTTATCATTTTGGTTAAACTTATGACAGACAAGTTACATTTGCAGTTTACAAACTTATAAGCTTTATATTAACTAATATTACCTGTTTAGGCAAAATACCAAATGTCTCCAAGAAGCACATATTTATTGCTTATTAATCCTTCTGGTTCTGGCTGTTACAGACGGGTCCCCTACTAATGATAATGTACGGCAATCAAAGTTATAGCCCTTATATCGGAGGTGGGCAAAATGCGGCCTGCCAGGCTATTCTATCCAGCCCATGGGGCCCCTAGAAATGTAGAAAATGAATATTTATCCACTCCTGGCTGCCTGTCATGTGGCCCTCGGTGGCTTGCCAAAACTCAGCAAGCGGCCCTCCGCCCAAAATAATTGCCTGCCCCTGCTTTATATAGAAACTGATATTTTTGTTGGTAAAGTTAGTGTTGCATTCTGCATCATTTGATTGGGGCAGGGTGGTGGTGATGCAAAAAATGTTCTTGTTGTAGCCCTTTGCTTGCTTACTTGTCTGTACATGACATTGCCAAGCAGGAGTCAAAGCACTGTGTAGTTGGGGGCACAAATTACTAATATACTTATGTCAGTTTAACTTGTTTGAAAAGCTCTTCCTTGAAGTGGCAGCATTAGGCTTCCAAAGGAATTCATAGCTTGCTTAGCCTGAAATAGTGTCTCTTAAGAAAATATGACATTTAGAAGTTTATCTCTGCAACCATAAGGGCTATGTATTTACTAATACTTTGAAATGAAGGTTTTCACTCTATAATCTGAATGTGCCATTGGGGCCTGCAAATTTGTATGAAGAGGGCCAGTTCTAGCTCGTCAGCTCGGAGTTTGACATTTCTACCTTAGTCTCTTCCCCCACACATACACACTCACACAGAGAAGCATGCTGCAGATTTTATTTCCTCTAGGATAGTTTTAAGCCAAATACTGACTTTAAAGGCAGGTGTTTGCAGCCACTGTGATAGGCTTTTCTCTTTGGCTTAGTTGACACAAGTTAGGTTTTCCATTCATCGCACACTGGATTTTGACAGTTCCAAACTTGAGAAAGTATCTAGCTTAGGGGCAGAAAAACAGGCTGCAGAACACATACACGTTCCTGGATAAAGTGCAATGAAATGTTTCAGACAGGTAGGGTTAGTATAACCAACTCACCTTTATTGCAAAAAATGTGTGAATTCTGCCAGGAAAAAAACCTGCCTAAACTGTGTTCTCTGCCATCAATCTTAGAACTTTTAAAAGTCCACCTCAGCTAATTATTTTATTTTTAAATCCTCAGTTGTCTTAGCATAGAAAGATGTTTTATTTTACCTTTCATGCTTTGGATTTAGTGTTTATCCAGTAAGCACGGATTTCACAAATCCCTGGTTTAAATGGCAACGTGGATCAATTTTGGCTCTGACATTATTTGTATTTCACTGAAAAGCGCCCATCAGGACCCACTGTGCAAGGAACTTTACAGACATGTTAAGAGAGAGCCTGAAGAGCCTAAAGTTTAAATAGGCTTAGGAAATGGTAATAGTCTTGCTTTATAGAGGGAAAGGTGAGGAACAGATTAAATAACTTTCACAATATCATACAAAGGAATCACTGGGAAGTGAAAGCTGGGAAGTGAAATCTCCTGATTTCCATTCTAGAGCCTTGAACATGATACCACTTCCGACTGTTGTCATGTGAACAAGGAAGGTTTGTTTGTTTTTTTTAAAGGGTGCATCTACACATTCATTAATGCTCCATAATTGGCACTTCTGCACATTATCACAGATGAACGCTTTCTGTGTGACAGTTAATATGCATTGGACTAAATCTGCTGCCCATTAGCATGGTTTTTGCCATGCTACGCTAATGCGCAGTAGAATTAGTCCAATGTGCATTAAGCGTCTCATGTAGACTTGCCCAAAAACTGGTCCATCAGAAGTAGCTTCTTCTACTAGACTTTGTCAGTTGGTGTGAATGACAAAGAATATTAAAACCACCTTTAAAAACTATTTCTATCCTGCCTAAATATTAATAGTTCCTATTGCAATTATTTATTAGATTTATATTCTGTGCTGTCCAAAGAAGGCTCAGGGCAACTGCTCACAATAAAACCCACAAGGTACAAAATAAAAAACAGACTCCCATATGATATCTCCACTCCACCCCAACTACTCTGCTTCCCTGCCTCTCAGCCAGGAAAGCATCCCTCCCATCCCAGCTGTGCTTCCCAGCCTTCCTAAACCTCCACTTGCGGCTTCTTTTTATTAGCTTGTTTTCAGTGGATGTTTGTACAGTCCTACTTATTCCTGCTTTTTATCACTTGCATATTTAATCATATTGTTTGGTTTTTCATGTTTTCTCTTTTTAGGAGCGTGTAGACAGTTTTTTTTCTTCTTCTACATTATTTTATTTTATCTTCACTTTCTTTCTGTTCCCAACTCCATGCCTCTTGGGAATTCACTGGGATAAAGGTACTTACTGCTGTCTCTGAGGCACCTGGACTTAAAGTTTCTATCGGGCATGGCTAGTCAGTTTACTTTTGGTCTCATTAGGTTGTAGCCCAGCATGTGCTGAGAGTGCTTTGCTCAGACAGAAACATTCTCCTCCAGCAACTATCAAGGCCAGGCAAAACTAACAGATTCTGGTTAAGAAGCCTTTCACAAACCATGCTTACATCTGTGCTGCTGCCCCTGATGATTTAGCATTTCCACATAGTAACAGACTTAGGAAGTCCTGATTGCCTCCTGGCAGCTGACCCTTGTTACAGTTACTTGGTTTTCCCTGGCTATTGCCATGTATATGTAGGGTGACCATATGTCCTGGTTTAGCTGAGACAGTCCTAGATTTCAGAGGCTGTTGTGAATTATAATAGGTGTCCTGGAAATGCAGGGGTGCAGGCCGCTGTCTGGCCAGAAATCAGCAGCGTGGAGCACCTTGCAGGTGGGCAGGCAGGCTCCACTGCCTACCCAGCATGCCACCCTGCCCCCGCTAAATTTTGAGAAGGAAAGGATGGAGGCAGCGTTTAGGATTTCCTTATGGTCAGCCTATGTATAAGTAACAATTCAGAACCATTAGTGAGAACCGAACAATTCCAGAGGTCAATGTTGAGCACTCCGGGGTGAATGCTGTTGCTTGCATACCAAGGGTTGTAGGTTTTTTTAAGGTATACCAGACTTGGAGGATATATTGATCTTTGATGTTCCATGAATATTTATCAGTCCCATAATCCAGCTGGCCACTTGCCTTTTACAGTAACTATGTGGAAACAGTTGAGATCAATTGTCAATTGTTAGTAAAATATTTTTTTGTAATTCCATATGCATGGTAGGTCACCTACAGTGTCTACATTACAGGTGTTAGGATTAAGATGTGTATACCTGTCCCCTATTAACCAAGGCAGAAAATGGACAGATTGAGAAAAGGGACTGAAATCCTAGTACTTCAACCTTGTATGGATAAACACAGGGTATAGAACCTGTTTGCTTTGTGTCAAGCGCTCAAACAGTGATAAAAATCCGTACTGACATCATAAATACCAGAAAAGGTCAGGAGCGATTTGGATGCAGAATCAAGTGCCCACAGCTGAAGAGGGATTGGCACATAGTCAATCCCAGGCTTTAAATTTATAAACACTCAACATGTTGGTGCCTTGGCATATTGCTCTGCAGAACGCCCGAGGTAACAATCTGAGCAGAAGCCATTTTTCAGCTTCTTTTGGTGAACCAAGAACCTCCCCATTATTTCCTGTGTAGGTGGCTTAGGAATATTCCTATAGAAAATATTCTCTGTTCAGTTTATCTATCAAATGCTGGCAGTCTTTGTAATTTTTGTGCAAATTTAGTGCACGACGAAGTGTGGGGACTGCAAGGCCAGCTAGAGTCAGGTATGAGCATATGCAAGTGTTATTTAAATTTCCCTCACCATGACTCTGCCAGAGCAGCTTTGTCTTAGGGTCTTGTTACACACACATTACACTTAAGATGTATTTACTGCCCATATTTACTGCCCTTCAAACAGTAGCATGCAAGCATTCAAGCAGTAAAACACGCCATCACAGCTGAGCAAAGTTAGTACTTTTCTGGCAAGAAGCATCTCCACGTTATATATGTAGCATGTCTTTAGCTAACGCCTGACTATTCCACAGCGATAATACAAGGAGGAGACTCTAGTGCGGTGGGGGTGCTAGGATGGACAACCACCTGTGCGTTGGTCCCAGCTCCCCTCACCATACCAGAACAGGTTCCTTTTCAGTGCGAGGGCTGGGAGCAACAAGTGACACTTGTTTGTTGGTCCCAGCCCGCACAGCATACTGGAGTCTTTAATGGCTCTAGTGTTTAGCACGTTTTATTTGGACCATAGTAAGTATTACTGTGTGACAGCTTTGAAAACTTTCTAACTCATAATAATGCTTACTGCAATCTAAAAACACCTCTTAAGTGTAACATGTGACAAGGCCTTTGGTGACCCGAGCTGATCCTAGTTCTTTGTTTTACAAAAGCTCCGAGGATATGCGTATTGATGACTTGTGATGAAGTCAGTGATTCACTTGGAGCTAAAAATGAAAATATATTGACACGTATGAGCTCAGCCAGGATTGGAACCAGGGGTTTCTTTCTCAAAAAAACCACTGGAGTCCAGTCTGCCAGTTTATACACCATAAATGATTAAAGGTTTTCCCCCACTGTTTTGAGACCAGGCCTCTACAAGCTGAGATATTGCTCATGTGAAATCCTGCAGTAGTCATGCTGTTTTTTCTGGTCCATACAGGTTTTCACTTTTTTTACTAATCACAAGGCATTAGTTACTTACACCTTGGCGTATGTGCAAATCCACAGTATCAGTCAGTCATTTTATGAAGGAACAGGGCCATAGAGTGACTGAGTGCATTAATAAAATTGTCAGGCAGCTATTAAAATAGCTTAAAATTATCTGAATTTTTATAGGTATCTAAAAAGGCCGAATGGCACTTGTCTTCACTCATAAAAAGAACATCTGTTAGTTTCTGCAAGACTTGTATAAGTGTTTAATGGTTAGGCTACAGTACATAGCTCATCATAGAGTTGTTCCACAAATGAAATAGATTTTCTCTTTGAAGAAGTCCCTGTGGAGATTATGTCTGTTTAAGATTTCCTATTCCTGATTATTGCATCATATGCTTCCTCCCTTTTCCACTGCAGAGGCTTTGAAGCTGCAATGATAAAGAATCCCATTTGTTAGCTGTAGCTGGTAAGAAATATGGGGGTAGTTGGTATTTCTGATTCTTACTGTGCTGCTGTATAACTAGCTTGTACTGAGCAGAAGTGTTTGAGTTCACAAGGGATACCAGCATACACTGGTAAAAGAGCGGTATAGTGTGAGGTCATTTGGAGGAAAAATAGAAAAATCTAAAAACATGATTAGAAGTAAATAATAACAATTTTGATTTGGGAGTAAAACAAGGAGATGAGACTAACTTTAGTCCATGGGGCTATGAAAGATACTTAATCATCCTCACAGTGGTCAGCCAAGTTGGCTGGATAATATGTATACAGATAGAAGACTTTTCATTTATACTTGCCCTCTTGCTTTTGTTAAGTTGCCAAGTATGCTTTTGCTTAGTCATTCTTGCCTGGATAGAATTTGGCATTATGTGCTGCATCACAAAAAATGGTGAACATTTTGAAAAGACCTGCACATGTTCTGTTTCTGTTTCTACCCTCGGGGAAAAAAGCCCTAGAGGCTGGAGGCCCAACACTCAACAGAAATTTGGTGCATCTCCTACGGGAAATTCTGAAAATTTATTTTTAAAGTTTTTTTCTTTGGTTTCAGAGCCTCTAGGGTGCTGTTTGGTCACATTTTCAAGCTTTTCTTCACAAGCACAAGGGCTAGAAATTTGCTGTGTTAAAAGTGAAAACTGAGATTCCCTTGTTATCTTTTGCTTCCAGAGCTAGGTCATTTAGAAGAAACACCAAGTATCATGAGACTTTGCAACAGCAGTGTAATGACACAGCTAGGTGCTCAGGGCAATACAGAAGTAGTGTCTACGAGGTACTTCAATGATCATGAATACATGGCTGCTCTCAGTAGCTGTTTTCTTTTGTGCCCTAACCCCCACCCCAAGTCCGTTTCTGGGGTTGTTGCCCCTGCCTTCCCCCTTAGTAATACTACTGCTTAGCAATGCTGAGGTCACAAGAATTATTTCTGTCTTTTCAGCATCAATGGGGTGCTTTCTCTGCTCTGTTTTCCATTATGCTAATTTGTAGTCTGTAAGGTGCCATTCCACCCTGCTTTCTGCCTGAGTTCAAACTAACCCAGCTAACTACATCTCTCTCTGCTCAAAGAAATCCAGTATGGTCCAGTATGCTTGATGCACACCCTGGACCAGAATTCAAGGCCCAGATCCCCAGGGCCAGTTTGGCCTGAGATTTTTCAGGAGACCGGATCATCGGCTCCAGAAGGCAGACATGGGGAGAGGAAGTAAGTCCACTGTGAATATGCTTCCCCAGCTCAGGAGAAGGATAAAAACCCTGGGGATCTTATTCATGGAGCTCTCTGCAGAAATGAGAGATATACCAAAACAGAAAGAAGGAACAGATTGCCTTAGCAGGAAAAAACTTGCAATAAACAAAAAAGAAAATCAGTCAGGGGTCACTATGCACTGACAGAAAATTTGGGTTGATCTCTTCCTCCTTGATATAATACGCCCACTCGTGCAGTAATAGACATGCTTCTCTCTGACACATTTGGTATTCCACAAACTCACAACTTGTTTATATATATATATATATATATATATAAATCCATATTGTCTTCCCTTAGGGAACACGCATTTTAAGTCTCTGTACTAATACCAGTGTTGGTAGCTTCTGTATTCTGTGACTGCCAACAAGCAGAACATGAATGTGTGAAGGACAGCTACCTATCCATCTGACCAGGCACATTTAGCTGCTAGTGTTTCATGATGATTTGGCTTGACATATGTGAAAAACCTCACAGAATGAGGCACATGGGTCATTCGTGTAACAAATGACGTTTACTGTAAGGTTTGATAGTTTTATTACTGGGACTAAAAGAAGAATGATATTTAATAGATAGATTTCTATGCCTGCGGCTCTTGTTCTAATCACGTGCAATCTATCAAGCACATTTGCTTTTCTCTGTTCTCTGTGACATGCATTGTAATAACTTGAACTTGATGTTCTATTTTCTTCAGCTCTGAGACGAGCACTTTCTGTTAGCCCACCTTTTACAGGAGTAAGAATCTATACCTTTGAAGACCTAAGGACCTTTTTCCAGTTACAAAGCTCTCATCTGAGGTTTTACCTTTTGGGTATCCTACTGCAAATCATATGTATGATACTATTCGTGGCAGTGGAAGAATTTGCATAGACTACAGAACAGCATAAGAGAGATCTGCCTCGTAGACTGGAGTGAGAAGTGGCATGTATGGCCAAGAGGTCAGTGGTGCAATTGTCCCATCTGCAGGATAACAACATAATACTGATGTCCATAGTGCCTGAGAATTGGGGGAGAAGAGCTTACAAAGCTTACAAAATTAAGCCAATTGATTACATGGTTGACATAATGCTGTATATAAATGCATCCTGTGTGTAGCATCTAGTAAAAATGAACAAACTATCATTTAAACAAAATCCATAATCAGTGTAGTTCTATTGAAATAATAGAAACTGCTCAGATTTCTTTCCGTCCTGTCCTTGTATTCTGCAGAACCAAAGACCTTTAAACCCATTGTTCCAATTCTTAACCAACAATAAAAGGACATGCATGTGCAGTGGCCATTCCTCTCTCCTTCCCCAAGAGTCTGTGCCTTACCTAAGGCTCAAGCTTATTCTACTTTGTGCCCTTTATAGTAATCTCCAGCTTGCAATAGAGGGACTTTTCTTCCCCCCAGCTCTGTCTTTGAATTAAATCTTTTCTGTGCTCTGAGGCACCGCTATAGGAGAAGGGATTTTAGCCCTTGCCATTTCAAATATACACTGAACAGGCAGTTATTCAACACACAACACAGACAACAAAAGCTTAGTGACTCAAATGTGTCATAGGCATTTATAAGTCTTTATTTAAACATATTAAATGCTCATAAATATGATGGAATAATTGTAAGCCAGGAATGTTGTAAGTTTCCTTGCATGGTTCCATCATTGGTCTTCATCGCTGACCCCTCCAGTGTTTCCAGGCTGGCTCCACAGCTTTATTGGTGCAAGTCAAGAATAAGAAACAATGTTCCTTGTCCTCTCTCTGCAGGTACTGTAAATCAGGATTGCCAAGCATACCCAGTTGTATAATAGTTTTGTGATGTGAGAAATAGAGGCCAGCTTTGGACAAGAGGGACCTAAATCATGAATGATGTAAATGGTGGTGAAAGTTTCATGTTAGGAAGTTGGAGCGAGTATAAATTAGTGTATTCTATATACCAAGGGCATGGCCCTCAGTTTATGTTAAGTTCTGTTTACGTTGCTTGGCTACAGATGCTTTAGCCAGCACCTCATGATTCCCCTGTTTTAATGTAGGGTCACCCCTATGTCAGGTATTTCCAGTCTGTGTGGTGTAGAGGGTATTCTGGAGCCAGGAGGTTGTGGGAGGGATCAGGAGAGTGGCTTTTTGAGAGCTATTTTGTGCTGGCACAAGTTACAAGACCCTGAAAATGTTCCACTTGCATGTCATCATCCAAAATTAAGAGAACTTGGACAGAGAGTACTGCCCTGTTATGCCTAGAGGACTTTGTCAGTTGAACTAGAAAGGTAGAGCTATAGCGAAGAGAACAGCCAACACTAGGCGGTAAGACAATGCAGGACACCGTACTTTATATTGCATACTGGGCATGTCTACACATTCATTAATACGTAGTGGTTACTATACATTTAATTTAGTACTTGCATAATCAAGTACTTCTTTGGAACCAGATATAACAGTACCAGGGAGGTTCAGGTGCTTTCCCCTACAAGTCAAACAAGGAACTGAATGCTAGTGGTACCAGCATCTGAAAACGTTGGGACAATTTTGGTGTAAACTGACAGTAAATCACTGAAGTTAATGGAGTGCTATCAACTCACACGAGCAGACTATCCCCATTACTTAACTGTAGAATGTACAGAAATATTCACAGTAGAAGCTTAAGTCTTTCTTAACAAGGTAACTATCAAAAGATGAGGTGTAGTGACTAGAGGGACAAGTCATTGATTAGACTAACCATGCACTACAACATATCTGGCATAGGCCACAGGTAAAAGGAGTTTGGTGTCAGCCAGATCACAGAACTGTTGCACATTTGAGTACAGTGGGCCATCTCTGCTCCAAAGAAATGAAGACCAAGGTTGAAGTGTATTAGCAGAACGGCCTAGAAACCTAGTGCTGGAACCAATTCAGGTTTTGACAGAACTATAAGAGAATGCTTGCACACTGACGTCCATTTTGTTTTCATGATCATCTAATTCATTCAAATGTAACAGCAATTATATAAAAGTGAGAGCAACAGATGAAAAGAGAGAAGATTGGTATGTGAACAATGAGAGCCTTGTTACACTGTGATTTTGAGCAGCTTAACACCTGGATTTTCCACACATTAACACCTGAAACTAGTTTTAAGTACTCATTAGGCAGCTCAAAATTGTACCACTCCAGGGCAGGATTATTCCTGATTCAAGTTACCTAGCTTGTGTTACACTAAGGTGTAGGGTTTTTGGTTGTAGCCGTGTTGGTCTAAGGACACAGGCAGGCAAGGTTCTTTGAGTAGATGTGATATCTTTTATTAGACCAACTGAGTAGTTGGAAAAAAGTTCTTGGCAAGCTTTTGGGTGTAGTCACCCTTCTTCAGGCAGGGGGAGTCTGCTGCTCTTAGACTCCAAGAAATGAAAGAAGCTAAAAGTGTGGCAGGATGTCAGTGAAAATAGGTAGAATTCAAAACACAAAAGGCGAGGCAGAGAGGTGAAGCAGAGCGGGGAGAGAGCAGGGAAAAAAAAGGCTGAAGGGAGGCAGTGCAGTGATAATAGAGTACAAGGTAGAAAAGAGGCTACCCTGTATTTATCACTTCTACCTTGTACTTTGTCACTGCACTGCTTCCGTTTAGCCTTTTTTTTCCCCTGCTCTCTTCCCCCTCCTCCTCCCCCCTCTGCTTCACCTCTCTGCCTCACCTTGTGTCTTTCTAATTCTACCTATTTACATTTTCACTGACATCCTGCCACAC
This sequence comes from Gavialis gangeticus, assembly GCF_001723915.1. Lineage (NCBI taxonomy): Eukaryota > Metazoa > Chordata > Crocodylia > Gavialidae > Gavialis > Gavialis gangeticus. The sequence continues at coordinate 66,900,035 of NW_017729022.1, forward strand.
TTTTAGCTTCTTTCATTACTTGGAGTCTCAGACCCGCAGACACTCCCTGTGCCTGAAGAAGGGTGACTGCACCCAAAAGCTTGCCAAGAACTTCTTTCCAGCTACTCAGTTGGTCTAATAAAAGATACCACATCTACCCAAAGAACCTTGCCACACTAAGGTGTAGCCACTTGAGGCTATACCTTAGTGTAAAAGCCTCCTCTGCCCCCCGCCCCGCTGGCTCAGATCAGGCTCACTGCCTGCCCCACCCCCCTTCTCGAGAGCATCCCAGATCCCCACTCACTGCACCCCTGCCCCCTCCTACTTACCTGTGGCTGCCTGTTCTGTCTGTTCCAGGGGACCAGGCAGGGAAGGGTTAATCTGCCTGCTCCCACCACCACCTCTGGGCTGGTCTCAGCTTGGCGAAGAGCAGCAGGCTGGGAGTAGGACTGGGCAAGAAGGTTAACCCTTTCCTGCCTGCTCCCCTGGGACAGAGAATATGGGCAGCCACAAGTAAGCAGGGCAATGGGGGGACCCCTGGGAATGGGGGTGAACCAAGGGAGCCCCAGGGGGCAGGAGGGGAAGCCCAGAATGGGAGGAAAGGTGGGGTATTGCTCCAGGCCCCTACTGGCTGCTGTTTACTTGAGCGAGCACTAACACCCATCAACATTTGTGCGGCTCACAGTGTAACAGGGCCCTGAGAGTGTATGAAAAACAGCAAGAAAGGAAGGAATCAGGAAAAGAATTAGAAAGAAAGGACACAGCTGTAAAGTTAGTGGGGTTTATTTATCTTGGGATGGAGAATTAGTGTAAATTGACACACTCCAATTGAAGTCAATATGTATTTCTACAAATGTATTACCTCTCCCTAGCAGAATTGTTGAATTGAAAGAAAATCTTACCATGTGAACAGTGGAATATACTTTATCTGTCAAGGACTAACATCGTATCTATTTTAGTTTATTTGAGCATTACCATCCCATCTCTTGCTCTAGCAAACAGGTAGCATGAGGGTCTGTCACCCATATACTCCTTCTGGCATTAATCTGTCAGAATTGCTATTATTGTTATCACATCTTATTATTTTTACTACTGAGGTGGACCAGATGTAGGCTACGATTCCTACTCTGAGTTTCCAAAAGGGGGTTGTAAAAAATTGTTGCAAATCTGATTCTGTGTAGGAAAAATGTGACAGGTTTTCTTTTCTTCCTAAAGAGCTTTGCTCACTGTATTATCATTATCAGTTATGTACTTGAAGTGGGAAGAAGGGAAACTCACAGTGTCTTGTACTAGGATGGCAGTAAGGTGATGCCCAGTTCCTTTGATTTTATGCTTTGGTTTTATGTTATTGCTTGTAAAGGTTTAGTTGCCATAACAACATAAAGCAGTCCCTTATTACCATAGAAACATGCTGTCCTGGGTGAAAGTTTTTATTTGTCAGTCTTCCTCTTCCAGCAGATCATATCTCATAGTAGTGATAATAGCAAAGTGCTTTATTTTACTTAAGGCTTTTTGTGCAAATATAGTGAACCCCATGGGATTCAGCATACAATTACAGAATTATTTAACAAATAAATTAAAAAGTATAGTTCCTCCAAGTAAATTTTGATCCATGGTTGCCTTTAAAAGAGTAGTAAGGGGCCTGTGATTGTCTCCTATTTGTTGTCTTGACGTGGAGCATATCAAGCCTAAGTGCAATTTTAACCAGTTAGATAGCTTGGGTAAGTCCCCAGGTTAAAAAAAAACAAAATAGGACTTCAAGTTTGGAGCATCTCTGAGTGACTTGTCATGATAGTTGCAGTTATCAAAAGAACGAGACTGCTTTCATGTGCTCTACATGTCACCACTCCTTGAGAGTATTCAGAAATTGGAGATCAAGCTGCAAAATGGGGCAGGCAAGCACCACTTCATACAGGGAGCACATTACAGCTGTGTTGTCTAATTTGTACCGGCTGCCTACTAGCTTCAGGGTGCAAGTTTTGACCTGTGAAGGCCAAAATAATTTGAGATCGGGCTACCTCAGGTACTCTCACTTTCCCTGTGTGATACTCTCAACAGCAGTGCTTTGCACTTGGACTGTCACAGCCCGATGGCAGAGCTTTTTCTTTGGGAGGTCTTTGCCTCTGGTTTTTGCTCCCTCATTTAGTTTCCATAGATCCTTGCTCTGAGAAGAAGCAGCTAACTCAGTTTTTGGCTGTTGGGCATTTTGAGGGGGAACAGATCAAGTATCACTGGTTAAACGTGGAGATATTTTACTGATCCTTATTTTGGGCAAGGAAGGCGCGTCTGGGATTAGTATCAAGAATCGACATGGAATCTGTGGAGGCTCCCGACTAGGGAGCAAATGGATCAGAAAAGCTGGCTGTGAAACTAGAAAAGCTGCAGAATCCACAAACTTTCTCTGCTGGAGTTTTGGAGCTTTGCAGAAGCTTTGAATGAGGCTAGAAGAGCTCTAGGATCCTGAGGAGCAATGTTGGACTACATGAGTTTTTTGGAATCCAGCTCTGTGTTAGGAGTATCTGCTTATACACATCAGGGGGTAGGGGTTGGACTTTGTCACGGTAGTGATTCTCACAAGATCTGAGTTGTAAGTGAATGATAAGATTGAGTAACTGTTTTGTAGTTCTCATTTCCCTATTTTTTTAACTCTGGCCTCATGGCATTCACTTTTTTTTTTTTTTTAACTTCACCATACACATATCAATGAAATGTAAATGCTGTGGAGGCAAATACTGCCCCATGTCTTCCTCCAAGGGAGTGTTTTTGCCTGAAAATTCTGATGTCTGCTCTCTGCTGGTGGTGAATGTGCATGTTTAAAACCTATGCTGCTAACATTTCTCTATGTGAAGTTTGTGTGGCTCTTTTGGGATGCAGAAGATTGTACTGTCACATAACTCCTGGCAACATTGATTTGAGTGAGGCAAAGTTGTAAGGAAGTAGAGGAAATAGGCCATTTGGGGGTCTGCTTCATTTTTATTCCTAGAGTAAGCAGTAACCAATGTTAAGGGTAAAAGACGGCGGGATGGGTTGAGATAATGGACAAAAAATGTTTTTCTGATGGTTAGAAAATATTATAAGCAACAGAGTGCTTGCCTGGTCTGTGCCTATGAATTTTAACAGCAGTGTCACTTTATATTCAGAAAAATGGAATGAGTTTTTTTATATGAGAGGTTGCAGGAAAAGCCTCAGTAACAGGGCAGATACTTAAACATAAGGTTTATGCATCTTGCAGAGAGAGGAAAGACAAATCACTGAATACATGGCACAAAAGAGCTTACTCTGACTTTTTGTTCTGATCAGTAGCAGTAAAGAGTATGTCCTCTTATTTCTGAATGTTTCTTTCTAATCTTATCAAAGATGTAGACTTCTCCACATGATCCTGTTCTTCTCTTATGCCTGTTTCCTTATAGTATTAGAACAGAAGTCTCACCCATAACCTTGAATTTTTCCAAATGGATCAAGTACCTATTTCATTTCGTCACAGTCCTGTGGTAGTAATTCTTCTGCTTCT
>NW_017729022.1:66908524-66909686 GCF_001723915.1 Gavialis gangeticus
CTTTTTGTTCTGATCAGTAGCAGTAAAGAGTATGTCCTCTTATTTCTGAATGTTTCTTTCTAATCTTATCAAAGATGTAGACTTCTCCACATGATCCTGTTCTTCTCTTATGCCTGTTTCCTTATAGTATTAGAACAGAAGTCTCACCCATAACCTTGAATTTTTCCAAATGGATCAAGTACCTATTTCATTTCGTCACAGTCCTGTGGTAGTAATTCTTCTGCTTCTCTTCCCTTTCTAGCTTTGTAGGATGTTTCAGAGGAGCCAGTCGAAAATTAAGGTGACAATTATTATAGCTATGCATGTCATTAGCACTTTGCGCTTTTCTCTGTACCTGGTGATATGCTAAATTCACAAGATTTGGCCTCTTATACCCCATGAAGAATTCTCAGCCAAACTTCAGAGGGAGTTTTTTTTATATTGCCTTGAAATTAGTTTATTGCCCTTAAATTATTGAAGATTGACCACTGTGCAATGTGATTTCTGTCTTCATTAATCTTATTAACAAGCTGCATTCAATAGAAATCCATTCTCTGACCAGTCCTCCTATCTCTAATTCAGAAAAGCCCATCACAGCCTATTCTTGTATTCTTTAAAAACTTTACCTTTTGTTACATACAGTTACCTTCTCTCCTTGGCTACAAGAGATCTTCATTTCTTAGTGGCCAGGCAGGCACAAATACTAATAGCTTCTACTTTTTTCCAGCCACATACAGGTTTCCCTCGATTTATGCAGTATATGTGTTCTTGGAGAACGGCGCATAAATCGAATTTGCATAAAGCAAACACACTTTATAATGTAACCAGTAGGGATAGGGAAGGGGCAGGGGGAGGGGTGGCACTCGCAGGACTGCACAAGGGAGGAAAGCAGAGGAAACACAGTGACACTCACCCCAGCCCCTGCTGCAGCAGCCCTGGGAGCGGCCAGCGCCAGTTGCCTGCAGCTACTGGGCTGCACAACGCTCCGCTTGTCCCCACTCACCCCAGCTCCTGAGCTGCTCCGTGCCCTGGTGTAGGCAGCTGGTGTTAGCTGCTCCTGGGGCTGGGGTGTGTGGGAAGAAATGGAACTGCGGGTGGCACGGGGCACGGTGCAGCTTGTCCGCACTCACCCTAGCTCCTGCTGCAGCAGCTGCAGGAGCGGCCAGTGACAGCTGTAGAGGGA
>NW_017729022.1:66910588-66919740 GCF_001723915.1 Gavialis gangeticus
GGGGTGGGAGGGGGTGCCTCTTGCTGCTCCACACCCCCCGGGAGGGCTGGAAGCTGTGCCAGGCTCTCACCGGGGGTTGCGTGCTTCCCGATCTGCTTGCAGGATGACAGCAGGCTGCCGCTGGCAGTGGTACCAGGCTCTTCCTGGCGCTTGGGGCGGGCTCCACTTCTTCCCACTCACCCGAGCCCCTGCTGCAGCAGCCCCATGAGCAGCTGACACCGGCTGCCTGCACCAGGGTATGGTGCAGCCCAGGAGCTGGGGTGAGTGGGGACAGGTGGAGCACGGTGGAGCTCAGTGGCTGCAGGAAGCTGGCGCTGGCCACTCCTGGGGCTGGGGTGAGGGGGGCCCCAGCCCCACGGCCCTTTCCCCTGCCCCCACAGACTTACCTGCTTGGATGCAGGCAGGGCGCCTTTGCTGATCACATAAGAGCGAATTTACCTTGCATATAATCAATTATGGGTCTAAAAATGCTCATTGCATAAGTGCAAATTTGCATATACAGAACCTGCATAAATCGAGGGAAACCTGTAATAATCTGGAAACAATCACTGATCAGTGTTGTGGGGACTGTGTGTAATGAGTTTTGGCAAGCTTTTGGGGGCCACAAGGGTAGCCCCACTCCTTGGCACGTGTCCCGCCCCCTTGGTCACCATCTTGGGACCAGAAGTCCTGCCCCCTAGCCTCTGACCTTTGACACTAGAAGTCCCTCCCCTTGTCCCTAGAAGTAGTCCTTTTGGGAAGGGGGTTGCCATCTTGGAACCAGAAAAAAAAATGTATATTAAAAATCAAACATTGACAATAACATATTTTAATTTTATTTAAAAAAAATATTTTTGTCCTGATTTGCAGGTGCTTGTGTGGTGTATATAGAGGTAATTGCATAATAGCTCAAAATGAAGTCTTACTCTTGTATGTTGTAGGGGAGTGTCAGGGGGTATGGAGGGATGTGTGGAAGTGGGTGGGTGGATATGGGAGGTTTGTGGGGGTATGTGTGGGTGGGTATGGGGTTTGTGGAGAGTGTGTGGGGGAGGATGGGTGGAGGGGGTGAGTGTGGGGGTGTGAGTGCACATAGCAGTGATCAGGATTTCCCCCAAAAGTGCCCGGGTATGTATATATGTGTGTGTGGGGGGGGTGCTTGTGGGGGAGAGTGTGAGTGGGTGCAGTGTTTGTGGGATTGTGTATTGGGGAGGGTGTGGTTGTTGGGGGAGGGTTTGCAGGTATGGGGGGGTGTGCATGGGAGCACTCTGTGCACACCACACTGAGCTGGTCAGCACCCGCCCCTGCCCTGCAACAGTCCGGAGCCCGTATGCTCTGCAGTGCCACCCCGCCACTGCCAGCAGCGCACAGCCCCAGCTCTGCCCCATGCCCACTTCGGATTCACCCCTGCCAGAGCAGATCAGCCAGAACCTGTGAGCAGTCCCGCCGCAGCCCGCCCCATGCCACCCAGCAGTGATGTATCCTGCTGCCCCCTGAGCATGCAGTGGGGCTGGAGCAGCTCCATGGTTGGACTGCCTTTTTAGGCAGCATGGGTGGCAGTGGTTCCTTCCAGCTGCTACCGCTGCTGGCCCCAGCTCCATGGTACCAGCAGCGACCTGCATGTGCAGCCCTGACCCCGCGCACCTCTAACCTGCTTCGGGCTTACCCACCCGGGCTCAGCAACAGGACAAAAGCTGTTGCTCAATGTGACAGGGGGCAACTCCCAGGCCTGGTCACAGTACCAGTGCACCCGCCTGTCTAGGACAGTCTGCCCGGTCTTGCCTGCCACGCCTCTGATGTAATGTAAAATGGTGTTACAATAAGCAGGAGGTTGCCCATTTAACACCCCAATGCCTAAGGGTTTACACACAACTTGGACCTCCCCTTATTGTGTTTCATGCCTCACAGATGGCATCTGAAACAAGTTCTTAATATGTGATCCACACTGCGCTCCATAACATGCTAGTCTAAACCCTAACTTGATCCCTCCTGATCACGCGGTCTACTCTGCCCTCATTCTGAGCTGCTAAACTCCCTGTACTCTTCTCTCTCTCAGCAGTGGCCCTCTCTCTGCGACCTTTGCCCAGATTAGCCATGGCCTCGCCTGTAGGCCAATCAGAACCCCAGACCCCCTGGCTCTGGGCATCCCTTGCGGTGGGCACTCCCTCTTGACCCTTCTGGTCCTGGCCCCAGCAATGACTAGTCGAGAATCCCTCTGATCAGACCTCTGAGCAGCTAGCCCTCTCCCCCTCAAACAGGTGTGCCTTCTTGGGCCCCGCCAAACACAGGTCTTACACCCCTTGAGTCCCAAGCCTCCGATAACAATCCTGGACCCCTTGCCTGTCCCCTCTGTAGGGTAATCCACCAGGTTGTGGGGGCTGGAGTTATAGGGCTCCCCTACCTGCCTTTCACTGGGGAGGCAACTGACCTGGCATTTCTGGGGAACTTCCCCACCATGGGCAGTCCTACCAGGCCATTCTTCCCCAGCAGGGTGCAGTTGCAAGTCACACCCAGGACCAGGAGCCTCCTGCCATCCCTATAACTCCTGCCCTTACCTCCAAGCTGTTCTGTGGGCAGCAGCTCAGCCAGGTGTTGTTGCTCCAGCTGCCAGCAACCAGCTGCTGGCTCAGCCCTGATGCCTGAGCTAAAATGAAGGCAGCTCAGTTCTCTCTACCAATCACGTGGCCATATGACCTACTCATCAAGGCTGGCCCATACCTGCCTGTTGCCCTGCTGTCTGCTCTCACCCTTAAAGTGGAGGGCACCGAAGTTGCTCCGCCACACTCCTTCCCCCTTAAGGCTGTCAAGAGGTGGGGGGAATCTCCCTGCTGCTCAGCATGCAGGCTCCTCTGTAGCCTGCAACAGCCCCCTAAGTGGCAAGCACCCTGATGGTGATCTGCCACACTCAGTATGGGAGGAGAGCATCCCCTCCCGCTCCCACTGCTGGCAGTTCCCTGCTGCAGCTGTCTAGAGCCTGTGCTGGGCTGCCCTGCATCCTCTCTGTACTACCACTGCTGCCCCACAGGGCAGCCCAGAGGCAGAGGTGACAGCAGCGGAGACACAGGGCAGCTCAGTGTGGGATCTGTGCAGCTGAAGCAGCAAACTGTCGGGTGGGATAGGAACCGCTTTCAGTCTACACTGAGCAGCAGCTGTTGTCCTGCACCACTGCTGCTGAGCCCAGAGCAGGTGCAGGGCACAGGGGTTGGGGTTGCACACGTGGGTCCCCACCAGTACTGCGGGGCTGGGGCTAGCAGCGGAGACAGCCAGAAGGAGCCACCTGTGCTGCCTAGATAGGCAGTGCAGTTGCAGAACCACCCTACCCCCTCTGCATGCCCAGGGGGCAGCAGGATGCACCATAGCTGAACTGTGCCTGGGCCTGCCGACTGAGGGACCCACTGCAGGCCAGACAAAGACCCGCCACGGGCCAGATCCGGCCCGTGGGCCATATTTTGCCCATCTCTGACGTAAAGGGTGGGGAAGCTGTGGCTTCAAGTGCAGGGTTTGCTAAATAAAAATAAATAAGAAAAGAAAATCCCCATTGTGCAAAAATCCCCCCTAAATGCCAAAAATACCTGTTTTTTTTGTCCTGCTCTGCAAATTCTGTTTTTTTTCTGGCCACGTTGTCGGATGAAATAGTCTGTGTGTTCCCAGCAGCTTTCCGGCCATGGTGCATTGTTCACGTTGAGTCTAGTGAGTGAGTGATAGAGAAAATATGATCTTTTCCAATCTTGGACAATCTTTTGCCAGACCTTGTCAGACCAAACATGACCTTGGACAATCTTTTGCCAGAATTATATTCTTGACTGGCAAGCCTGAAGCAAGCTCTTCCTGATTTCCATTCCCTGTTCTGGGAGTGGGCTTATGACCGTTCATAACAGTATATCGAAAGTAGCTAAACAACAGTCTGAAATCGTCTCTAGTGAAGGTTTATGTAATTCGAGGTAATGAGGGAAAGCAGGTGTAGTTAAAACGCACAGGGTGTGTCTGCTGTGTTGGATGCTGTGAGGGAGCACTGCCATGAAAACACACTTTGCCTACTCACTCCGCTCCATGCCTGTGCTGGATGTCACACAGCTGCTCTTTGGCACATGCCCAGCACTGCTGTCAGGCTCTTGTTCTCAGGTGTACTTGTAAGGGCAGCTACATGACATTTGGAACTTACAGAATAGAAGCAAATGAGCAGGATGTTTTTTCAGGATTTCCCTAGCACCATCTGATGCTGTATTGACACGTCCACTCATGTCCTTCCCACCTGGACTCAGAACACACACAAACTGAAGCGAGTTATTTGTTTGAGATCGGCTTTTATCTGCATATAATGCCATCATACAGGAGCTGTGTCAAACAAACGATATGTTGTCGTTGCCTTTCTTCAGAATCTCAGACATAATTGTAATGCTGTTGTTTAGATATTTGTAATGCTGTAGCAAAATATCAGCCCCTGTATTTCTCCAGACTGGGTTCTTGCACACTTTAGCTTGGGAAAACATTGTGCATTTTCACTGATGAGCTAATACTATTAATACAGAACTCGGTGGGAGATGTTTTCCAAATTGAGGTCAGATTCTGATTGTCTTTATCTCATGGTGAATTCCAGAGCAATTCCATTTACTTCAGTGAAGTTATTCTTGGGTTTGTATTGCTGGAGCTAAATAGAGAATCCAGCCCTTAATTAGAAGACAGTGCATATGTCTGAGATGCATTGCACTTTTCACTTAAGAAAGCTGACTTTGTGATCAGCAGACATCTGCCAGAAGCAATCTTACTAGTTATGCTCAGCCTAAAACCAAAAGAAATAGTTATAATGAACAGTTGACCTAGGTTAGCTTTTTCTAAAATATAACAGATATGTGGGTTATTATTTGAAAGAAAAAATAATAAACAAAACTATTGAAAAATATGACAAATATATTAATGTAGTACTTATGAAAAGTAAAATCTAATACCTTTGTTTGAACTAGGAAGAGTGTAGGTTGTGCATGATTACAATAGTTTTACCATATCCTTCATTTACAATGGCATGGTCTAGTGATGTGTAGGCCTCAGTTTCTTGAAAAGCAAATCTAACTTTGATGGCTACTAATTACATTTTATATGCTTGCTTGGGAGGGAGAAATGGTTTGAGGTCTAAGGCTATACAGAGACCTATCATGTCTTGATAGCAGACACTAGGGAGACTCAACACTATATAGACTCTTTGATTTCCCTCTCCCCAATAAAAAGACACAAATGGGCTGCAGAAAGATGGCTGAAGATGTTTCTCAGTCTAAAAGAGGCACAAATTTTTCTCTCTTTCAACTCGCAGTAGAAGTCCCCACATTCCATCCCCTTGCTTATACTTGGTCCAGGGTCCTGAATTTGAGACCTGCAAGACAAGTGTTTGATATGTCTCTAAGTCTCGGTGTCATCCAAGGAAATAGATAGCAAGCTAATTAGATGGGAGAAACATTTTACCAGTGGGGACTGGCTTAATCTGTGTGAACTCAGCTGTGCATATAAAAAGAAACTCTCAGTCTCTGGTCCAAATTACAGTTCAGGTCAAATTATTAATAAAAAATGTATTGCACTTTTATATGGCATTATCAATCTGAGGATTTCATAGCACATTAGCAATATCTATGAACTAATTAAAAACAGGACTTAAGGTTATAGCGTTATTTCCATTTTACAAATGAGAAGTTGAGGCAAAATCTAGAAGTCTTTACTCCTAATATTGTGCTTCAGCCACAGAGCCAAAAACATTTTGTTTATTCCTGAGACAAAATCCCACACATCCTTTTTAGTAAGTCAGTACCTGATTCAGCCTTCTAAGCAGTCCTGGGTTTTTGGCTCTCTTGTCCCATTGCAAGCATGTATTTAATTTGCTGTCCATGATCAGAAATAATATTGCACTTAGCACTTACGTTTGTAGTGTTAGATCTTAAGTAACCCAGGAGATTGGGGGGGGGGGCAACAGTTTGCACCTGAAAACTTGCCTAAGATCTCTCCCAACTACATTATTATTAAACAAGCCCTGCTTCTCACATATATCCTGGACCATCGTGGCTACAACAATGCTGCTTAATTCATCCTCACAGCATCATTTCAAGTCAGGGTAGTAGTCTCTGCATTCGGGCAGAGAGCAACTGACTTGGCAACGGACGTGGTCTGAGATGCTCTTAAAAATGAGAACAGAATTCGGGAGTTCTGGACTCCTGGCTCTGTAAAAAGAACAATATATTGGAGCTCTGTGTTTTACTGCTATTGTTAGATCTTTTATAGCATACTTTTACCATCTTTTCTTCCCCGTTCACTCTGTTTTGCTTTTTTCTCAGACCTATAAACTGACATGTTTTCCACGTTGAATTCTATTATTTCCCACCCACATTGGTGCCTTTTCTAGATTGGTGTTATTTCTCCATTTTCAGTGGTGCTTGCAGCACTTCACAATGACATTTGCATTTGTAATTAATGAGCTGTTTATCCCATTTTTCATAGCATCAATAACTGCATTCAGCTGGCAGCCTCTGCTCAAGAGAGAACAGGGATTTGTAACAGCATGGGATGTTACAGGTCAGGATTGAGTTACCTTGGCTGAGCTCTGTGTAGGAAGCTTGCATATAGCACCTTCCCACACTATCCTTAGCTGTGAATGGGGCTACAGGATTAGACACCTTTCTTCATGTGCACCAAATTCTCACTCTTTCTTTCTCCCTCTCAGTTTTATTTTAAGGTTTGGTTTTCTCTCTTGAGTCACAAATAGTTATGTTTTTGTACCCAGTTCTGCTGTTCCATTGTAAATGCCTCTGTTTTTATACTGAGCATCACTGCTGAGTCTCTGACCCACCTCTGCTGCTCACTAAGCCAACTTCCTTTAAAGTACACTTAATAAACTGCCTCATGATGAAAAGAAAAGCTTCATTAGTCCCAACCCATAGTTGGAACGTGCCTCTAACCCACCCTGATTCTGCTTCCTTCTTTTTAATGCACAATTTTCAGTACTGTACCTGACTCATCCAGCTTTTGTAGTGCCATGCTTTTCCTGTGTTTATTTGACCCCTTTCTGTTTCAGTGCTTCCTCATTTACATCCCAAACCAGAGTCATCCAAGGCTCTGTGAAAACCTGGCAAAAGAGTATGGCAGCCAAGACTCTAGCTGTAGCTAATAGCTGTACCTTCTCCTTTCTCCTGGAGGAAAAGCTGTTGAAAGTGTGGCAGTGAAGCCCCCAAAAGTGAGGAGCATTCTTCGGAAGTGCTGTATGCATGCACTATCAGGTCTCCTAAGGGTCTCAGCCTCAAAACTAAGCAACTGGCCTCTGACAGCAGTGCCTGGACCTACTGTCACTTCAGTGAATCCCCAGAAGTAATCGACCTGACTCAGAGATAGCGTCCCTCCCTTCCCTATGGCTGTTTCTCTGAATATGCAAGCCTTTGGCCCTGTGTCTGCTGTGAGTTAGCCCTTATTCCAGACATCAGTGGTTTGCGTAACTACGCTGTTGTAGATCTCCAGTGAAACTAGAGTAAGTTGCATTGGTGCGAATCACAGTTTTCCTTGTTGTGATAGTTGTTTTGCAGTGGTACAACAGCTAAATTGGCAGCATGTATACAGAATCATCATAAAGCAGTTACAGAGGAAGAAATTCTTCTCCTGCAGCATTTAAAAATTACCCTTTTATTTGAAACAGGGCAGAAAAATCAAGCGAGTGTATCTTTTTCTAATCTTTATCTCCCTTGGCTGCTTGAGATTCTCACATGCGCCAACAGACTATTACACATGGTGCAAAACCATGGTAGTAGTAGTAGTAAAGTAGGAATAAGAAATAGGAAACTATGAGAAAGGCACAGCTTTATGTGAAATTGTGTACATAAATCTCCGTATGCCCTAATAGGGAGAACTAGGTAATTGTGAGTTTGAAATCTTTCCTGCCAAGAGGATAGTGTTGTATCTTAGGCTTGCCTTCCAAGGCAATGCATCAAATCGTGACTCAGACCTCCAAAAGCACAAGATAAAAATCATGAGTGTTTTCCTTAAATAAACTTAGGAGCTTTTTGTTTTTTGTTTTTAATTTTTCTTCTGGCTTTTAGGCCTTAGGGTTTGCTTATTCTTTTCTTGGAATATATAAGGCCTTACTTTATTTTACTGAAAGCTGAGAATCTCCCATAATAAAGTCAGTCTAGAATTGGTAGGGCTTTAACGAAAAATCCAAATATGGTGAGTTTCACCAAAAAAAAAAAAATCACTCGATATGGTGCAACTACTTTCTGATACCACAAAGGCATGCAGGCATTGAAAGAATAATAGAAATAGAATTTACTTGCGGTAATTTCAAGTTCCTAATTCTAAGAGGTGCTTCCAGCCTTTGACACAAAGCATGACATATTCAAGAAATTTCTCAGTGGGGCCACACTTCTTTGGAGATACAGCAGGGGTGTTTTGATCCTTTGAATCCAGCTCCATTTAGCAGGACATAAATAAGAGCAGTAGGCATTGCAAGGATTAAACAGACATTGAACAACAAAGGCTATAGAACAGGACGAGTTTTACTGTCTCCCCTACAAATATCAGGGGAGCACGAAAATGGGCAATGTTTCTCCATATCTGAATAGGTATTTCAGTAAAGCTGTCTGTTGTGGAATCCTATATAGTACCAACCTCAGCAGAGCAGAAGGCAGGTGATTAAGGAGATGGGAATTGTGTGAATCCAGATCAAATGCACACATCTGTGAACAGAATCAGGTTAAAAATACAATGGTTGCTCTTTTGTAAAATCAGGTTTCTGCTACTGTACTCCTTAACATGTTTGTTCCCCTTTCAGCCTTTCTTTCATGTTGATTTTTAACATTGCATAGTAATATCCAACTAATATTCACTATGCTCACTTGGAAGAGTCTTTTGTAATGAAGCATAGTTAGATCATTCAGCGTGGCATGGATGAGCTGGAGAGGGGAAGAAAAGAGTAAGCATAGCTCAAATTTAGCTTCCTGGCCAAAAGTCTGTCAGTCAATTCAAGTCCTTTACCAAGAGTGGAATTAAACCTAGTGCTGACATTGCAGTATTAGACAGAAGCTGCACTTAAAGCAGTATAATTCTTCAGATTAATTACTAAATAAAGGTCCCTTTTTGCAAGGTACATTAGCCCTTTGCACTTCAAGGATGGCACATACTTGAGCTGAAAACACTCCTCCCCTATGTGCTTT
>NW_017729022.1:66919819-66947885 GCF_001723915.1 Gavialis gangeticus
ACTCCTCCCCTATGTGCTTTCTGAGGAATACATGCTCCCCCTGTAGCTGATATGGAGAAGCATGCATTTTGACAGGGGTTAAACAGTTCAGTGTGCTTGGCTGGTAACTCTTGTTAACTTGCCAGTTACTCAGCAGGAAGTGAATAATTTGCTGACTTTCCCTCGAAAGCCATTGAGAAAAAACATAGAGCCAACAACAGGTGATATAAGGGGGGGCGGGGGGGGCAGTTTCAGGCGGTCCTTCACATGCAGGTAAAAGTGCAATGGGTTCTAATGTGTGATCCACACCATTTTGCACCTCCTGCTATGCCACATGTGCATGGCATGAGACATGACTGTGGAATCGTGCATTAGATCCCATTGTGTTTTATTACCTGTGCAGGGGGCACCTGATCTCAGGCTCCCCCTGCACCATCAACAAGCAAGTTCTCACAGCTGCTGTAATCTCCCAGCCCTGGAGGGGATGCATCTTCTGGGACTGGGAGGTCATACCCCAAGGCTGCTGGGACCCAGCTGGGTCCTGGCAGTGGGAGGCATGCCACCAGGACTTGCAGCTGTGGGATTCTGGGTCCCGGCAGCTGTGGGGTGTTGCTGGGACCCAGATTTGGCAGCTGCCAGGGCGGGGAGTCCCCTCAATTGTGGGACTCCCAGCCCTGGCTCGGATGGTGCACCCCTGTGACTGGGAGCCCTGACAGCTGACAAAGCCACATGGGAGACCCTGCTACACATGCAAATTAAAGCTCAGTAGGAACCAACTATAAAGTTAGTACATATTTTCAAGGTCTAACTTTATAGCTGTTTGTTGGTTTTTATGGTGTGATAGCTACTTTACACATGTAGCTTATCTCAAGGTAATTGTGCAGTTAACCAGTTAATTGCACAATAGCTGTAATGTATTACACAGAGAGTCTCCTTTAGTTTTTACTTGCTACAGTTAAGAGCTATGGAATCACCTCTGGGCCTGAGACCCAAGAAAGATCCCTCCAATATCTCTCTTTTTTTTTTTTTTTCTCTTAAAGCCCTAAGACAGCACCTCAGGAAAGGGGTGTAACTTGGACATGTTTCTCAGAGGCGATTTTGCTGAAGTCCTAGGGAGTTTTGGGTGCTCAGCTCCTCAAAAAGTCAGGGGCCTCTGAAAATGAACAAAGTGTCTGGTCTCTCTTATAGGGAGGCCTATGCCCTCTTGCACTCTTCTTTTCCACTCCTGGTGAACGCCCCTCTGTTCATGAAAGGTAATCATCACAGGCCACTTACTTTTGAGAAGGGGTGGTAACAGCAATAATCGTGGCCAAGATTTCCTTTCTCAGTAATAATCACCAGAGACGGGCAGAAGGGTCCCATTACAGGCCTGTCAAACCTGCAGATCTTGGTTCAGATCTGCATTACATTATGATTAATGAAATGTGTTTAGTAGTCTCATCCAAGCCTTTAATGGACTGTTATCCACATTATAGCTCTAGCACATACTTCTGTATGATTGATAGCTAGTTCAGTAGACAACAGAGGTGGAAGGCTGGTTTGAGGTGTGTAGGCTGAGTTGTGGGAAGAATATGGTAAGCTTGTATCACTCCTAAGAGCACAATGCCTCATTCTAAACACCGATGTGCCAGTCTCTTGTTTTCATCTTCACATCTCATCCCTCACCAAAAACCTTCATAATATCCAAGTGCCATTCTTTGTGGCAGTACAGTAGATATGGCTCTTGCAGGATTGCCCCCCCACATGCACATAATTCAACAACCGTTTCTTAAGACTAAGGGAGGAATTGTTAGAGAGCCTAGGTGAGCCTAGGAAATACTACTAGACAGCTCTTTTCCTAACTTCATCCTTCTCAGTCTTGCGGTAAGCATAGGTTCTAGGATCAATAACAACCTCGAGGTGTACCCAGATGACACCTGGAATTTAATGTGATGGTTCCTATTTAGCAAGGTGCTTAATCATATCTTTAACTTTTAAAGGACTAGTGTTCCCATTGATTCAATGGAATTACACACATGCTTAAATTTAGCCACTCACTGAATTACTATGCTGAAGCCTGTTATATCTATCCCTGCACTAGTCAATGCAGGCAGAGTGAGAACGGCCTTTCACCATTCACTGGACACTCTGTCTGAGCTCCTCACTAGGTAACATCAGCTAATTGTTCTCCTTCTCCAGAGGAGGAATTGGTATGCTAGTTTCCCATTAACCCCATGATGCTGAAACACAGGTTAAAATCTAAGGTCATTGAGTTTGGTGCTGGAGAAGAGGAGTCACCAGAATGACACTGTTGGCCTTGATGAACTGCCCCTCCCCCTTGGCATGTGTTACAGCAGGTCCTGTATACCTGAGGCTACAAAGTCTCAGCAGTCCTCATGGAAAAAAGCTCTTGCCCATAACTCATAAATTTTTAACCCTGTTATAATTTTCTACATGTTGATAAAATTCAGTAGATTAAATGTGTACCTTGCTACAACAATGCAGCACCAGCTTCTGGGAACTTCAGTCCTTCATGGAAACATAGTGCTATCACTGCCTTATAGACTGGATTTGTGAGCTCTGTCTTGCCAGAGACCTGTTTATTTAATATCTTCACATTTTGATGAATTTCTTTATCATTCATTAATGGTTTTGTCACCTCTCTATCCATCTGTTTATTCATCTATCAATTTGCTTGTCACCCATCTACCCATCTGTCTTCCATCTATGAGTCGTGTCATCCTCTTACTCATCTTTCCAGATATGTAATATTTCATGTACTATTTTGGGCATTTATTCATGCCTACTCCTCATTTTCTAGTTTATTGTATCTGTGTGTGGTAGCTGTTCATCTGTCTAACTAATTGCTCTCTCTGTCGTTCTCTTCCCTCCTTCTCCCCCCCCCCCAATCTTTTTCTCATTATGTAGGTGAATAATAGCCTAGTATTGTTATGGAGCTTAGGGAGGTGGAGCAGTTATTGGTTCTCTTTTAGTCCCTTTCCGTTATAAAATGAACCAAATAAATAGTAGTGCCCCCCACCATTTCCTAAATGGTATTGCTTCCTGCCAGGCACATTGGAGTTTCAGCCTGTTTGGTTTTTAATTAAAAGTAAGTTTTCAGCTGCCTCTTTCATCATCAGAATTTTCTGTCACCTTGAAATGAAGGCTCTGGCATTGTCTTTTAAATTATTGAGCGCTGGCCAACTGGGGGAGTTCAGTTTAGAGTATACATTAATCTTGTTAACTACTCTCATCAAATTGACTGTCCAGCCCGCCACAGATTCAGTTCTTTCGTTCCTTGCCTCTCTCTTATTTGTCTACTCACCAATATGTATAAAACATGAATATAATCCTTGTGCATGCTTGCTAATTATTGGGCCACTGATTTATATATTCTTGGTGTCTTAATCTGTTACATAGCATTTTCCAAGGTCATGTCCAACACAGTAATGAATCAATGTAGAGAGTTGTTCCTTTGCCACTTTGTTAGCAGAACTTGCACTAAAAACAGAGTTGTTGGGGGAGTTATTTGAGCTCCTTCAGGAAAATTTTGTCTTTTTGTCCCCCAGCCTTTCTGATTTGTAGATCTAAAATATTAACATCAAGTGGAGCTGAACTGAACTGCAGTCCCACCAGCAGTTTTTTTTTTCCTGTTAAAATAAAGAAAACCCTTATTTTAATGTATACATGTCAGAGCAATCAATACTTGCAAATATCAATGTGTTTGTTCCTAAAATAAGCAGTTACAAAATCCATCTGGAGCAAATGGGATAGGATTACGGTTCTGTGGCACTGGAAGCCTTTTACCTCAGGTTTCCTGTGTGGCCTTGAGTGAATCCTTTTAATATCATGGGCTTATAGTTTCTTTTCTGTGGCATCTTTGTCTCATCTGTTTAGAGCAGGGGTGGGAAAAATACGGCCCGCGGGCTACATGTGGCCTACCAGGCCATTCTATCCAGCCTGCGGGGCCCCTAAAAAATTTAGAAAATTAATATTAATCTGACCCTGGCTGCTTGTCATGCGGCCCTTGATGGCCAAAACTCAGTAAGTGGCCCTCTGCCCAAAATAATTGCCTGCCCCAATTTAGACTGTAAGTTCTTTGGGGCAGAGAGTCTTACCATGTGCCTTTACTGTGTGTAAGGGCTTCATCATACATCTGCTTGCAACAATTGCAAATCCATGGAATATAGTCACCTATTACAGTTAGCATGTCTAGGAGATAACTAGAGACCTACCCAAGTCGTGATTGTGCGGGTTTCACGGAAATCGGAAAATCTCTGCAAAGTTTGCAGGGAGGAGAAACTTACTAAAAATAAAATGCTGGCTTCCATTGGCAGTCAGCAGTCCTCCTGGTTGTGCAGCCTGGCATAAAAGGGGCTGACAGCATGAAAGCAAGTAGGCAAGATGGCTGGTGCCACTCACCACTGATTGGCTGAGAAGGCAGCCTGTCACATGGCCCCACCCCTCTCCACCAATCAGCGGTGAGGAGCAGGGCTGCATGACAGACACACCCCTCTTCACCAGTCAGCGTCAGGGGAGGTAGGACATTGGGGCCCCTCAGCCAGTCAGAGGCGTGGGGGGCCCCTGCCATGATAAGCTTCCAAACATGGTGGCTGGCCCCATAATCTGCTTGTAAAATCGGCCTGCCGCCACCTTGAGTTAGGTAGACCCCTAGAGATAACCCTTGCCTGAAATGGATCAGCTTTGCAGCAACAGGAGGCTACTTAATATATGCTTAATTGCTTTAACATAAGTCTGCTTGTGTTTTAACTGCACTCAGTAAGTGTTATGATGAACACGTGATACCACCCTAACTCAGGGAGCATCAATGTGTGTTGTTACAAAAATAAATTATCATTTGTAACAAGTATTTTTTAATTCAGCCTGTTTTTCCACTGGCAGGTCACAGTTTTCATAAATGTATTGCTTGCTTGAATGTACCCAAACATTTATTCTCAGTGGGCTGATAGTGTAAAGTGTGCACCAAGAATTTGAAATCAAAGCTATGCTGATTATTTCAGTCAGATAAATCTCATGACATTGACTCTGTTCCTTGACTGGATAAGCCTGCATGCCCTTTTGGTACAAATATGTGAATTTTAGAATTTAATTTCACGCTGGTTCCTGAAATTTGCTACCTGCAGAGATCCCTGCCAATAAAACTTGAAAAGAAGAGTACTATCACTCATTCCAAGTGGTATTTTGTACATGCTTTGTGGCAAGCCTGTGAATGTCACTATTAGCCTTCAACCTCTTTGGTATTTAGGACTGTTCTGTTTTTTTTCAAAGCCTGAAGTCTGGTTTTCAAAATTAGCCTGGCCTCTCCTGAATAATCACACTGGCTTTGGCAGTGCCTCAGCCATTTAACAGGATCACTTGCCAGTTCTGCTCCTTTTCTGGCACGTGGCATTATCACCCAGCTTTGACTATGTGGGTAGGTGGTTATTGGTCATTGGCAAAATCAGAACTAATTGATAAAACTGAGTGTTTTTATGAGGAAACATGAAAAATGCCATCCTCCTTGCTGCCTGTTGGTGTTGCTCTATCAAAGCAGACTTGCATCTGTTTGTACTAGGTCTGAATTGTAGTCTCTGTGAAATGGTATTTCTGAATGGAGGGTCTGCATTCTCTATTTTATTACCTCACACTACAGGCTTGACTTTATTTAGGGAATACAGTAGTTGGCACATTGCTGAAATCTAAGAGCAGCATGTTGAGTGTATTTTATTCAACAGTCTTTCAAAGCCAGGAACCCTGTATTTCAAGGGGCTTAATGGTATTGGAAGTCCACTGAGGCACTCTTGAAAGACAGAAAACATCTGAGTAGACAGATGCCCATGCACCAGCATACACCTCATTTTATTCAGACATCTGGATATGTGCACTAGCTTTGCACCTAGGATCCTCATTGCTCAAGCACAGTCTGCATTACAGAGTAGTGTTGATAAAGGAAATAAACACTGGCATAGAGCATATTTCTCATAGTAGAAGAGGGAAAAATAGATTTTTAGCAACAAATCCAGATCTATCCTCTTGATCAAAGGTGCAGTGTGGCATACCCGTACTAGAACAATCTAATATAAATCTGATCAAAATACGTTGAATTTCTTATGGATTAATTTAAAGTGCTCCTCAAAGAGTTGTGGCAGCATTTGAAAGACTCTCTGCCATTGACCTGATAGTTTTGAAAACTATATTATAAACTCCCATAGTTATCAACTACAACCCAAATTTAAATGTAGCAATCTGATTCCTTGGGATAACTCTTCCCGTGATTACTGGTTAGTTTTATCAAGGGGTTTCTGTATATTTAATGGAAACATTTTCTGTTCCAGTCAGACATGACCCTATTGCCAATTTCATTTAGTCATACCTCAATCCATCACCACAGAAATGATTTTGATGTCACAAATATGGGATTGTGGCATCGACAAATGTATCTGGCCAGCAGATCCAGACTAATTATGAAGGAGAGAGATTACATTAAATACATGCATATATTGACAATCTGTAATGAGGGAAAAGGACATGAAGACCAAGTATATGATAGTTAAATGGTCCAGATAAAATAAATCAATGTTGGCTGGAGGTCCTCTGTAGCTCTTTAAACCATGTCTCTGCTCTGTTGTGGGAACACTGTAGTATGTGGTGCAGTATACATCTTTTATAGCTTCCTTTCAACACCTCCCCCATCATTTTGCTCAAGTTACCAGTAATTCATTTCCACTGGTAGTGCATCTGTTGATTTCCCCACCCCCAGTCCTCCACCTCCACACCCTTTACTACATAGGTGTGTGATGCTGCTATACATACGTCCCCTCTCCCCTTCCTATGCATAATTGATATCTACCTGGAAATTATCAGTATGACTAATAAAAGCAGTAGAATCTATATTTCTACTGTTTTTTTTCAAGTGGCCATCAAACTAGTGATGTTGTCTATGTATTTATGTTTATAGGGTCATGATATAAAATCCACTGAAGTCAACAAGTCTTTCCACTTCTACTTAAGTAAGTGGAAAGACTGCATAAATGTTAATTGTGCAACCATGTGTCACATACATGTAGAAGCCTATATAGAAGACTTTCTAAAAAATTATTCCTATCTTCTTATTGTATTTGGCCACAAAAACCACATGAACTGTTTCATAAATTGAAGGGTTCAAAAGGAGTAGAAGATGAAAAGATCTTGTAATATCTTTCAGTTACCTTTCATTTTCCCTCAGGAAAAAAGATCCATTTCATTTTTTATATATCAGAAGGAAAAACAAAATGTAGCCAAAGGGAGATTTTACCTCTTAGCTGTTATTTAAAGGGATTTTGTCAAGGTTTGTTAATCCCAAAAAATCAATCCACAATACTTTACAGTGTGATATTACTGTCATGATTCTCTCTATATTAATATTTTTCTGTTTTTTATTGTGGCTTGAAATTTTAAAATTTGCCAAAAAAACTAATTTGATGTCTACAGTGGTAAATAATTTGACAACACTTTTATCTTTGGAAGAGAGATGTTAAGAGTCTGCATTACTAGTAAATCCAGTATCTCCCCACTAGGTCTCCTCCCTGCCCCCCCAATTTAGGAGACTGGTTCAAATAGCAGGAAGTACCTTGAAGTTCTTCCATAGTGGTTCTCATTAGATGAAAGATAAAGTTCCAAATGCTTGTTGCCAAGTAGATTGTTGCACTAGGCAGGTGTTTTTATTTAGCTCTTTGGACAAACCAGATTCAGATTTAAACCATCTCATATCCAATGTTGGAGGCAAAGAAGGTCCTCTCTCTCCAGTACAGCCAAACATTCTGCATTGCAAGCAGTCAGACTCGGACCACAATTTAGTATTTACCCATCATTGCTCTGGTTATTGTTCTTCCTGGTTCAGGTGTCTTAGGCTATCTGTACACCACAGTGATCTGTGAGGTCTGTAAAGTGGAACAGAATATATAATATCCATTAATATTGCAATTGAATAGTATTAACCAAAAGCTTATCATCTCTGTCAGCTGACATTGCACACTGAATAAGATACCACAGATTAGGAAAGTCTTTGCCTTAAATGTGTTCTTATACTTCCTACCTGAACAAAGACATACCCACCCCACATGTCACTCTATCCTGAACTTCAGTATGCTCAGCTCCTGGTAGCTTATTTCTGTCCCCTTAAGTGACTGTTAAAGGGAGGTAAGCATTAGGGCTGTGCAAAACGGGCCCTATTCGATTCGGATTCAGCCTGAATCAGGAACAGTTATTCGATCTGTTGACTCAGATCACTGTCCCTGATTCAATTTGGCCAAATCCAGATCTGAAGATTTGATGCTGATTCGGTGAATCGGACACAGGCACAGCTTTAAAAAAAATTTTCTACATACCTTGAGGTAGCAGCGCAGCTTATGGAGTATCCCACAGGGGGCTCTCCAGTGTGCTCAGCAGCGAACTGGAAGTACTTCCAGTCCACTTCCAGGTCTGCTGGGGAGGATGCTGGGGGGGCCCCCCCCCCCCCCTGGCCCGGCAATCGGCCCCAGGGGGACCCCAGGTGCCCCCCCCCCCCGCCGACCCAGACCCAGGAGGCACCAGTCACTGAGCTGGGAGGGGCATGGAGGGGCCCCCTCGTGCACTCCCTGGTGGACCAGGAAGTGAACTGGAAGTGCTTCTGGTCCACTTCCGTGTTTGCTGGGGAGCCCCCCGTGCTTCTGTGGGATGCTGCATCTGCCCCAGCACCGCAGCATTCAGAGCCCCTGCTTACCTAGAGGTATGTAGATAAATCATTTAAAGCTGTATCTACATCCAAATCCCTGAATCTCTCCGACTCTCCTCAAATTGATTTAGAGGGTTCCAAATTGATTTGGAGAGATTAAAGGGTCCTCTGATTCGATTTGGATTCGGAGATTCGGCCACCAAATTGGGCTAAATCTCTGCCAAATTGAATTGGGGACCAAAACTTCACACAGCCCTAGTAAGCATCGTGGTCAAGTGTCCATGTAGTGAAATCTAACTCAGGCCCCTGTGAACACGTTCCTAAGATCCTAACTCCATCTATACTACCCACATGTTCTTCTACTCAATCTCCTTCAGGGTCTCACACACATGACATTTGGTACAAATGCTCTTTGTCCCCCCTTTCCCATATACACAATTCCACTCAACTCCTATAAATAGGGGTCTACCCAGCTCAAGAAGGTGCCCCCCAATGCCTCTGATTGACTATGGGGCCCTGGTGGTCCCATCCCCTGTCTCTGATGGATGGAGAGGGCTTTCCGTCATATGGCCCTGCCCCTCACCTGATTGGTTGAGAGGGCTGTCTGTCATGTGGCCCTGCCCCTTGCTGATGATTAGTGGAGAGGGGCAGGGCTGAACAGCAGGCAGCCCTTAGCCAATCAACAGTGAGGAGCGGGGGTGGCAGCCATCTTGCTTTGCCTTCATGCTAGCAGGCCCCTCCCCCCATCCTCCAGGTGAGCTGCGTGGCCAAGAGCCAGCCTACTGCAGAGCCAGTATTTTATTTTTTAGTAATTTTTTTCCCCCATGAATTTCACAGGGATTGCCTGATTTTTCAATTTCTGCAAAATCCATGCAATTGTGATTTGGGCAGGTCCCTACCTATAGAGCTTTCACTTTGTACTAATGAAATAGGCATTATAACACTGAGCAAAGAAGTAATGAAACAAGATGTAACCCTAAATCTACCACCCTACTAATCTATCCTCTGCACATGAAAAATAAAACTGGAAGCCACCCTTCAGCTCCTTTCTTAGGCCTAAGAGGTGCGTGTACATGTGCAGGGATACTGCTCCCATGTGATGTAATTATAGTGCGTCAGAGCAGACTTGATTAATGAAGTCAGCTGGAGTGTGGTAATTAGCACGCCTCCAGCACCTCATGTTTCAGCATCCTTGCACTTCAAAATGGTGATGGGGGCGCTTTAACTAAAGCTCGTCAAATAAACTTTAGTTAAAACGCCCCCACCACCATTTTGAAGCACAGGAATGCTGTTACACAAAATGCTGAGGGCACTTCAATTGGAGCAACTCTCAGAGCCACTCTCATTAAAGCACCCCTCCCCCCCGCACCCCGGGAGCATGTGTAAAGATGCCCAAGATGTCAAAAGCCCCTTCAGCTCTATACCTCTCTCTCATTTAACTGACTAAAATTTTCTTTCCACCATGCATCACGTGTATAAAACAAAGCACGACACCTCAAAATTGAATCCCCTCTTCTGCTCTTAACAAAATTCACCAGCAGTCTGCTAGTATTGCAGTGCAGCTTCAGCCAAATAGACTGACCTACTTTATAGGAGAAGAAGCTTGCTTGAGAAGGATGGTCCAGACCACTGAGAAGCATTACCTTTGTGGTCAGGAGACTGCCCCTGTTCTATCCCCAGAAGCATTTTTCAGTACTCTCCTAAGATTCTTGATGCGCGGAGACCACAAAGAAGGTCAGAGACTCTTCAAGGAATACCCATCTATTCTAATGTTCCCAATAGTGAATTGGTGCTGTGTAGATCATTCCCCCCGCCACCCTGAAACTATAGCATCTTGAAACTAAAATGTAAGTGCCACACAGAAAGGTAACTTTAACTTTTTTCCTCCTGCACCAATTTTAAAAATAATTTTACTGCATCATCCACAGAAAGATTATTTTAATTAATTCTTTACTCCCAGCCCCATATAATATTTGTGGCGATTCAGCAACAGAAGCCCAGCATTTGCTTGTTGTAGAGCATTTACTTAATCCTGTCTTACCTGCTTGATAATTACTGCTGCAGATCTGTACTTGCATTAGTTACAAAATTAGCTTAGAGGACTTGGAGAAAGAAAGGAGGGGGAAAAAATCTTTCAAATTAATTAATAATTTATGATCGGCTCTCATCCAGCCTTTCTGAAGGCTGAGCCTTCCCATCTGTTGTGAAATAAAATGGCATTTGGTACTTTCCAGTTCTGAGAGTTGATCTGCATTAGATTATAATATATAAAAGATCTATTCCTGAATTCCGGTACAGACAGTGATCTCCTTTTAATGCCATAGTGACTTAAGTTACAAGTTTCATGAATCAACTTTTTGCACATTGCACACATGCATATATACATGCACACTTTTCTTCTCTTTCCTCATTGGTTTTATAAGTTTAATTGAAAAGTATTTATTTTCCTTTCACAGAAAACAGGAGTTCAACTTCTTTTGTCAAGTGACAAGTGAAAGGTAGTCCTAAAATTTGATCTGTGCCATGGTAGTGGCTGCCATAAGCACTTGTATGCAGTGTTATAGGCTGACTCAGTTGACAGAATAACCATCATACATTCAATCACAGGTTATACTTCATTCCAGATGCAAAGAAACCACCTCCCTATGTTCTTTTTATATATATATATTTTTATATATATAAAATAATGTTGATTTTGTGCTTCTTTGATTTAAGAGTCTGTCAGTACCAATGTTCCCTAGATTATTGTGGTCCCTAAAGCACCGTTACCAATATAATTTTACTGCACTACACACAGTCGAGCAGAATTCTAGAAATCAGAGATGGAAACAACCTTGTCAAGAGGTATATAGACCTCCTGACTCATGATGGCATGAAAGGAATGATTACAGGCCACAAAGAGGTAACAGTAAGGGAGTGGGATTTAATTTTTCAGAGTCCTGAGGGAAGGCTTCAGTCACATACACAGCCAGAATCTTCCATGGACTGGGGTAGAAATAAGAGCTAATTAGGGTGTACGAAAATATCTGTGGACAGCTGGCTTCGCTGGAACCTTTGCTTATTTGGGACTGTTGAGCCTGCAGAAGATTTCATAAATGGGCTGTAACTCTACAAGATTCTAGTTTTACCCTAGACATTTGGCCAAACACAATGTAATATTGATCTTGATATCTTGTGTAAGGATCGAACCCTGCAGTCTTTGCACCTGCACCTCCCACTGCTCTTTGGAAACTCTGATGAGACTTGTAGTTTTTCTTTTTGGATATTGTTTTTCTGATCTATGAATTCATATTGGATTGTTGCTGTCGCTCACTGCTTTGAGTCCAGTTACTTTCTTTGCTGCCCAAGTACCAAACAGTTTTCAAACTGTAGTTTGTATCGATTATTGAAGGTTGGGTACCTAGCAATTCTGCTGCATTCCCTTGTCAAAAGAGAAGCAATCTTAACCTTGCCCCGTGTGTAAAGTTGTGTCAATAAATAGTGATGTGTCTTCATGGTCAGCTTCTGCAGTTAAACCGAGGGGGAGGGGGAGGGCAGTTATTTGGGCTGGAGGGCCACTTAGGGAATTTTAATGAGCTGTTGCAGGCTGAGTCAGCAGCACCTCTTCCCCTACACCTGCAACAACTCACCAAAACACGCTCGCTGGGTGCATGGGATGGGGCCACAGGCGGGCAGGGAGCAGCGTCCAGGAGAAGGATGGGCAGGCAGGGCCAGGGTTGGGATTGGGATCACAGGGCAGTGACAGCGTGGGGCCAGGGCCTAGGGCAGAGCCATGATAAGTTCTTGGTACAACAGATTGTGACCAGTCTGATCCAGGAGGGAGGCAGAGCATATGCACATGACTCAGCGTCGGCTGTTCCTGCCCCAACACAGGCATGTGCAGGCAGCCCCAGTACAGTGCAGTTGCAGAGTGGTGCAGCCCAGCAGCACAGGGCAACCACAATGGATCATGACTGGATTAGGCAGCCCCATGCTATGGGGCTATGCTACTACCCAGCTATGCTGTGCTGGGGTGGGGGCCGAGTCACGGGGATACACTCTGCCCCCCATCTAGGTCAGGCCAGTCACAATCTGTTGTGCAGGGAGCAGATCACAGCTCTGCCCCAGGCTCTGGCCCCTTGCTGTCACCGCTTCATGATCCCGGCCCTGCCTGCCTGTCCTGCTACCGGATGCCACACCTTACCTGCCCTCAGTCCCATCCCATCTGCCAGGGCTGCCAGGAAGCAGAGTCCAGTTGCTATGCCACCCCAGCCTTGCTGCATGCCTGGGGGCAGCAGGACCAATCGCTGGCACCCACATCTTGGCCAGGTGAAGCCAATGGACCCTGCATGGGCCCAATCGGGCCCATGGGCCATATTTTGCCCACCCCTGAGTTAAACTGTACTGATTTTTATGTACTGATTTTTATGTTGATAGAGAATGAGAGAGAAACAATGAACTTTTTCTTGTGATCACATTCTTGACAGAAAGAGGGCTCTTCACATGGACTTATTGCCAGTAACTGTTATACAATCTGAATAATAGGTTCACTTTAAAAGAGAGAGTTCATAGTGTCAGTTTGCATCTGTGTTATGAGTGTTAGCCAAGTCTGGTTGTGAATTTTACAACTATCACTTTTTATATTGCTTTCCATCCTGCCCCTAGGCAGATAACCAGGGAAATAAGCAAAGGGAGATTTATTCTCACTTGACTCCGTTTTCTTATCTTTTTTTTTTATTAAAAAATACATCAGGACATGGGATAGATGGGAAGTTCATAAAAATTGTTTTACTGCTTCAAATGGAATGCTGTTTATGTATCATGCATTAGTACAAAATAAGAGGATTACTAGGTATAACGCTTTTGTCTTTTGCATGCTTTCTTGCTGTGGTTAGACATGGATTCATAAGAATAGCTGATACTTTTATTTGGGGATTGAAAGGGTGGCAGTTTTTTTTCTAGTTCAGTGCTTTATCTAGGCCATCTCAGACTCCATGAAGTATTGATTAAATAGACACGATCAACCCTAAATCCCTATTTTTAAAATTCACTGGTAGTATCTGATGTCCCACACAAAACATGTTAACACTGATGTACCTTAAATTGTTGTGTACACTAGTGTTTGGAGTAGACAGATGATAAGCTCTGTTAGGGTCAGTTGCCACAGTATGTGTTGTTATAGCATTTTATTATGAGAGAAAAGAGGGAATTGCCTGTTTGTGTTGAGGGACTGGCTATCCTGGAACAGAAGCAGACATACCACACGTCCTGGTGTAGCAGAGTCTTCCCAGTGTAACTCTACACCAAGTTATAGTTAGAGCAGTATAGGGCTACACATCATGTGTTTTTACAGGTCTAAGGGTGCATTACACTGTTGTGTGTTCAGGCCCATATTCACTTGACTATCAGAATCTGTTTTTGAAATAAATTTTTCTGTTGCAGAGTTTTCAGCCATTTGTTGGAAGCATGCCTAAAGATGCATGAAGATGGAGAGATTTTGATATCCTGGTTTATCTACACCTGCACAAAGGCAGGTCTTTGCTTCAGTATGTACTGAACCAGATACCCAGTTGATGTGACCTGGCATTGCTCTATTGACTTTGAAACTACATTGCTTTATATCAGCTGAGGCTCTGGCTTACTCTTGTTTTGTATTAAGATCTTACATACACAAAACTACCCCTAAACCTATAAAGAGTTTGAGAAGCTCAAATTAAACAGGATCAATCCTCAGAATTAGCAGTATTTAACAAATGAATCTCCTGTTTACATTTTCAGAAATGTTCATAAACATGAGTCTAATTTCCCCTATCACTTAAACTGAACTTAAACTGGTTAACTACAGTGACAGAACACTCCAGCTGATACAATGTGGCACACCCCCATTATCTTA
Source organism: Gavialis gangeticus (assembly GCF_001723915.1). Classification (NCBI taxonomy): domain Eukaryota; kingdom Metazoa; phylum Chordata; order Crocodylia; family Gavialidae; genus Gavialis; species Gavialis gangeticus. The sequence goes on from NW_017729022.1 coordinate 66,934,342, forward strand.
AAAGGAGCTAGGACAATTTAAGCCAGCAATGAATCTGGTCCAAAGATTGTGGTGGAGTTAACTTTACTTTATGCTAATGTAAAAGGGGAATCACGCTCTACAGAGTACATGAAGATTTATATAGTACATGAAGACTTCAGTGCCTGATAATACTTGTGTTAATGCAATTAAATATCAAAATCTACCTTCAAATACACAAGTACATGTGTCCTATGTACATCCCCCCATCTTGCAACAAGAGCCACCGTAGCAAACAACAGCTTCTGTTTTGTTTTTGTGGCAGGGCCAGGGTTGAGCAACACTGAAGCATCCTCTTGCAAGCCTGACTTCAGCTTTCTCCAGCCACTTGGGCCCTTCTCTCTCACTCACCTGCCACACCTTCATGTTGTTTGGAAAGAAAAAGTTGGGAGACTGCCTGTCTCAGGACAGTAATGCTTGCCTGCTCCTTTAAGGGCAGAGGCAGCTTAGCTAGAGAGCCCTGGAAGCTAGGCAGAGTTCCATAGATGCAGGTTGCCTTGGCAGCAGGCTAATTAGGGAATTAGCTGGCACCTGCACCTGGTCAGCTGACAGGAAGAAGGAAGGGCCCTGGGCACATATAAGCCCCAGGGCTGGAGCTAGCAGGAGTTTGTTCTCTGGCAGCTGCCAGGGGGTGGAGCTCCTGCAGGAAATAACTACTTAGAGACTTTTGATGGCCTGATCTGCCTGTAAGATTATAGATCTCATAAGGTACCTGGGGCTAGGTGGCACACAAGAATAGAAGTTTACCTTCTTAAAGGGGCTGAGTGTGGCCTCCATTATTATTGTCATGCTGTAGCCCAAGGGCTTGTTTTTCTGTTGTCTTTTATATTGGTGGACTGGGCACAGGCTAATAGGGGAGGAAGAGGTGGCCTCATTGGGGCACACAATTGTGCATAGCCCCAACACCAGAGGGGTGAAGGCACAGGGGCTGCAGAGGACCCTGCACCAGAGAGGGTGCAGTTATAGGGCTGCAGAGGGCCTAGCACCAGAGAGGGTGCAGTGATAGGGGCTATAGAGCCCAGTAACCATGGGAGGCCAAGTTAAGCCAAGACTTTATTAGAAAGATAATATTTAAATACCACCTGCAAGGCATTGGGCGTGGTAAAGGGAAGGTTTTGGAGGCATGCATCTAGCCCATAAGGCCTGGGGTGTTCCATGAAGCACCAACTTAGAGCGGGACCCAATAGGGGGTCCAAGAACCTGCAGGGTTTAGTGGGGTCCAACAGGACTGTGACCAAGCAGAAACTCGTGGGTAGCCTCCCTATTAATTATTTATACCAACAAGATGTGGCAGGAAAGAAAAGAAGGCTCCCATAGGGCAGAATTTACACTGTCATGGAGCCCTAGAGGCATCACGGCCATCTCTGGGGACCCTGTGCCATGACATTGCTAAAGGCCTTGAGGGAGCCCAGTTCACTGTCAAGTCACTCTTTATTGGTGTCCTCAGACACTAGATGCCTTAATGGATGCGCTCATGGTCTCCAGCCTCCCCTACACCCATGGCCATGCCTTGTAGGTGTTACCAGTCATTACCACAGTGGAGGTATTTGATTCACTCATCATTTGACTCACTCCAAATCTGTGTAGGAGCCTCAGCCCTCCTGGCCTTGGCTCCTTTTATCTAGTTGTATTCTCTTGCTCAGGTCCACCGTCTGGGGCCTCAGCTTCTGGATCCAGCCCTATAGGCTGCCACCAGCCTGGCTTGTGTATGGCCCTGGCAGGACCACAGTCCTCTGCCTTTCTTGTCGCTAATACCCTTGCTGCCCTTGCGAGGTTCAGAATTCAGTGTGTTCCAACCCACGGTCTTCTCTTCACCCCTTTTGTAGCCACACCCAATCCTCTGGGTTTAACTATAACACAAATGTAAGCTTTCACCTTAACAAAAGCCTCCCCTTTCAAGGTAAGCAAGCATCATGAAAGAAAAAGGTCCTTTTTCCAAAAATTGGCTGCAGACCTTTTCCCCGGGGCTTCCTGAAAACAATACAAAAAATTTAAAAGAATTGCAAAACCTGCTTGGTTCTGGTCTGGCTCTGAACGCAATCTACTTTGTATTATTCCTTCTCCTTACCCCAAGAATACCCCCCCGTATGCGCTATTTGATTTCTTCCCATGCCATTCTGCATTCTCCCTGTTCACCTTCCCAGCAAATCTGTTTCCACTTCATATCTTTCTGCCATGGATACTTTCTTTCCTATCAAAATTACTCTTCTGGGGCAAGAGTCCATCTCACTTCCTCACCAGCCAGCATCAGACTTCAGGAAAATAGAGACCATGAGCTCTAGGTCCTTCCCCCACCCCAACTGGAATAGCACTGAATAAGATGTCATAGGCCTGTCTCATTCCATTGGATTGCACTCATGTAGACAAGTGGACAACATGGCTTTTTCCATTCAGCCATGTGTTGCCATGCATATGTATCCCCCCCATGTGTAGACTACTATCTGGCACCTGGTTTCAGTGCGAGTCAGATCTAGGCCCAATCAGCCTAGGAATAACCTAGATGGACATCTTGAGGTTTTGGGGGCGTTTTTTAACCTCACATCCTGCACCCTCCCATTCTGTGTGTAAGAATTTGATGTGGGGTTTTCTTTCCTGTGGGCCTCTCTGGCTAGGCTGGAACCCCACACACAGACTCTCTAATCGACAAACAAAAAAACCCGAGCCCAACTAGTTTTTATGTTGTCAAAGTGCAAAACTTAAGCTTAGGTAAGCCTTGATTCTTTCTTTTTATGTGCTGCAATTAAGCATTTGTTTTAAAAATAAAACTCTGTAATCTAAGCTTTAAAAACAGTTTAAAAGAAGAGACTCTGATAGAGAAGTTTAAACATGGAAGATCCCATGAACTGCAAGACGCACTGTTTTTAGTTGCTTTTATACATCCAAATGATGCAATTGGGTCAGCTGAATATATGACATTTGTCACTTCTAAAGAAGGTATTGAGAATACAAAGTAAGTGGCCTGTGCAATCATTCCTTTCTCAGGCAAACACCTAAAAGCAAATCCTACCACTAAACAGAAATATACTGGACTCAGTTTAATTTTGACCATGACTTTGCTGGAGCGTGGGTTTCAACTCCAGGCTAGAACTCCAGAGAATTCCAGGCTAGACAGTATTAAGACGTTGCTTCAGAGTAACTGTGGCTCATTAGAGTTAATTGCCATTTAAACCTCCTGTATAAACTTCCCCACTTCCCTGCCTTGGTTTGGACTGTCCCACACCTACAAGATCACCTAGTTTGAGCTCCCATGTACCTCAGGCCTTTAAATCTACTCCTATTTACTACTGTAGGTATTGGTTCTGGGTACCACTGTAAATTGTATCTGACAAGAGGGCCTGGTGGCAACATGGTGGGGCTACTCATGGCTTGGTAGCTCCTATAAAATAACCACAATGTTGCAACCTCCAGAGTAATGCTAGTATAGAGCTCCGCAAAACCACTGCCTTATGGGCGTTCCTTGGTTGGAGAAAGACTAAAGGACATCATCATGACAAACATGCCCTCGCTACGGCATTAGGCAGTCAGCACTTGTTCTTATTTGTTGTTCTCTGCCAGAAGCTACAACAGTTGAAGCACTAAGTGTCTGGACTTGCTCTGGCCTGTGGATTCTGTCTCAGTGGTCTGAATGGTAGGTCTCAGGCAGCCTTCATTCCTCCATATGCTTACCTAGGCATATGCGTTAAAGGTCTTGGTATGATGGTTGCGGGACTCTGTACAAATGGATTCATCAGGCACCTAACTAGACCTCTTATGTGTCTACCACGATCCAAAGGATCAAGGGTTGCCAACTACATTGTTTGTAGCAGTAGCATTGGTTTCGGGGTATGTTTGCTGTTTTGAGGCTATTCTTCCAGTTTATAATAAACAACCCCCCCCCACAAAAAAGCCTATGAACTCCCTTTTCCACAAAGTACATCAGGGCTCCTTTTTGGGATCCTGGTAGGTGTTTACTAGATTTTGAGTGTATAAATTTGTATACGGTATCTTTTTAAATATTGGTGTTTTGGGCTTCTGTAGGTTTCTACTAGTGTTTTACTCAGTGTACAGCTCATACTTCCTCCTGTGATGAGTTTTGTTCTTTCTGTCCTTTTATTGTTGTTGGCTAAAAACAACTGTGACTTTTAGCCACTTTCCATTTCATGCAATATTGGCAACCAGCAAGTGTCAGCAAGCATCCTTCAGACTTTGATAGTATTTTTAACACTAGGATGAGAGAGAATTGGCTCAGTTGAAGGTGCCACATCCTCTCTTTTGGAAGCATAATGTTCTGGTAGATTTTATTTAAATCTGGATCTCAATGATATCCTTTTAGCAATGTCAAAGTGCAACGGTTCATAACCGTATCTCTCTCCTTCATCCCTATGCAGAAAAGGTGACTAAAAATGACAGTTAACATGAGAGCTGAATTCTGCCTCCAGGGCTTCTCTTGTCAGATCTATTTACATGAAGCTTGCATTAGGAAAACAGGATAACCCAGGCTCTTTCCTCGGTCTCTACAGACAACACGAAGCAGACTGTAGTCTGATGAAGTAAATGCCTTTCAACTTCCAGGAAGTGAACCAAAAAGTCTTTCCAGACATCAGAAGGGGTCGACTTTTGGACTTTGTTGCTTTTGTATCCATGTGACATCAACATTATCCAGAGAGCGAACTCCAAGTAATGAAGTCTGGATCTCTCCCCATCTGTCTCACTAAATGCCACTTGGAACAAGCGCCTTTTCCTTTGACAATAAAATCAATGAATGAAATATTAGAAGGTGGACCAAGATGATGTGCAGAATTCATTATGGGAGTTCTGTTTCAGTGGACAGCAAGTCTTGTCCCCACATCACCTGTTTTTCCTGTTATCATCAACATATCTCTACTTAATGAATCTTGTGCCTACTGTTAATCTCTCACCTCTTTGCTTTTATCTTTAACCTTATTATAACACTTTAAAGTCTCCTTTGCTTAGAGCTATGTAATAAAATTTTGCACTCTTGTGAACTAGTGGCATCGTATTTTTCATCTGCTTGTCTCAATTAAAGCCAGACCTTCACTGATTGAATAATTAAAACAGAGAGATCGCTTGAGAGAACTGATTTTCATAGAACGTATGTTTTTCCTTCTTCAGTCACATTGGCTCCTTCCTCTTTGCTCCAGTGTTCTTCTGAATGAAAGGAATTGTTCAGTACTAAACAAATAAATAGAAAAAAATGAGAAATATCAGTGATAAGATTGACCTTGGTTAACCTGTCTAAAACCTTGAGAGCCATCAGCCAAGATTTATTTTCAAAATGCTGGAGAAAGTTTTCTTTTTATTTCTCCCTCTAAAGAATAATTGGATTCTTTTGGGGATATTAACCACTTCATCATCATTCTGTGGAGGTATACTATGCCATGACCAGCTGAGAGGTAAAAATATGAATAGGAAATAATATTTAACAGCAACACCTTTCATTTCAGGAGCTCAAGGTGCTTCACCATGAAAGGCATTTGTATCATTATGCAAACCTTGATTTTTGTCTGTCATTGCATTCTGCAAGGGATAAAAGTTGAAGTTTGGGCAAAGCCCACCTGTATTACAAGTAAAGTTAAACACTTTGCCCCAGCCTAAGACAGAATGACTCACCTAGACTGTGCTGGACAAAGCCTTTTTATATGTGGGGAAGCTGAAGTATAACAATGGTACAGTTTATTTAAGACTACACAGCAGTTCAGGAGCAGACCTCAACTCTGTACTCATTACTAAGCCATGTGGCTTCCTGTTTTGCTCTGTACAGTCTCTGCTTTGTTGCGTGAAGCATAAATATGCCCAGTGCTGTGGACTAGTGACACGAGACAGCAGGTGGTTGTTTGGTGCAGCAAATACAACAATATGTGAATGAAGGTAACTGGGTTCAACCATTACAAATGGACAAGTGTTTACAACATTGAAGTTACCATTGCTGTTCCTCCGATGTGTAGATCATCCTTAGCAATAGTGATAAAGAGCTCTAACCTTTTTTGAAGCCGATAGCTAACAATGAAAGAGAGGCTCTTCGTGTAAACAAACCCAATCATCAGTATAAGAGGTGTGAGGCATAGAAGCATCCTTATGCAGCAATCCATGTCCACCAAGCTGAGGAATACTCCTCCACTCTCATTATCAGTAAATTGCTCAAGCTGATTGTCACATAGCCAAAGGGAATGGCAGAGCTTGTTTATTTTAACAGAGCTAAGCTGAATGAAAGAAAAAAAATGTCAGTGTAGCTTAGCTTTTATTGTCATTAACCCAGCAATATTTTCACACTGAGCATGGGGCTGCAATCCTTCCTAACAAAGATGGTGGCTTTTTCTTTACTTAACTCTAGAATAGCAGTTCTTTTCATTTTGTCATATTTGCTTTCTGCTTCTGCTACTGCCTTCTGGGATCCCCTCTGATGAAGCAAAAAGTATGTGGATGTACCTGCATTAAACCTTCTGGCTGTTTCCATCCTTGGTTGGGAGACGTGGGAAATCTGACAGGTTTTGCTTCAAAAGAAACGATGCCTTTTAATATCTTGCCATTTTTATAACAAGTGTTTGGTGTGATATAAAATGGAAGAGTGCAAAAACTCTCTATCATTAGTTAGTGGTATACATTTTCTCTCTCTCTCTTCCCACCCCCAACCAGCTTCATTCATACTAATTCTTTGTTAAAAATAAGCAATAGTATCCAGTGCACAGTTCCTTAAATATTATTGAATTATACCTTACAAATAGCATTGTGAAGGAGGGTGTGACACGCTCAGTTTTCTGAAAACCTGAGAGATGGGACCAGATCCTCATTTCTAGGATTAAACCTGTTGAATTCAGGGGTGAATCTGAGGAGAATAAGAAATGGGGTACAGTGGTGTAGTCACACCCCACTTCCACAGTGAATGTTATATGCCAGCGGCTCCATTTCCCTGGGGCCCCAGATGCCTGGGTCCCTTGCAGTGTTCAAGGCCTGGCTGGAGCAGGACCACCAGGGACCCAAATGGGAAGCAGGTAAGGAAGTGTGGGATCTCTGCTCCCTTCCCTTCCACTGTGTAGCCCTCTCTGACCCAAGGACTTCAGCTGCAGGGAGCAGATGCGTGGAGTGCTGGGCAGGGCTGGGGACAGCAGCATCAGTGAGTGATTCCCACTCCGCACCCCCAACCTTCCAGTGCCTGCTCCTGGACTCCAGGCAACAACTGGGGGCAGGCAGGCAGCAGGAGTGCCTGGAAGGGGGAAATTACCATTGATACTACCCTCCCCAGCCCTGCCCAGTAGGCTACACAGCTGCTCCCTGCAGCTGGACCCACCTGGCCAGTGGGGAAAATGCAATGGAGGGGAAGGAAGCAGCAACCTTGTACCCCTTGTAGCTGCTTCTTGTAGCCCCTGGCTGGAGTAGCAGGTACTTCTCCCATCCCCAGGTCTGCTAGAAACAACTGTGGCAGCAGGCTTTCCAGGTGTCCCTTGCAGCCCGGGAGCATTCAGTGGAAAGGGGGACATGCCTGTCACTGCAGCTGTCCCCAGCCAAGCCCAGCACCCCACACTGCTGCTTACCAATGCCCCCAGGGCTCCTTCACCCCTGGGTCAGTCAGGAACAGTGGTGGCATCAGGTAGTTCCCCCCCTTCTTGTACCCAAAGGCAGTCCCTGCTGAAGAGGGGGAGAGGAAGGGAGGTGCCTACATGGGGGTGGGGCGTCAGGATGCTGAGAGTGGTGATGGGGGGAGTTTTACCTGCTTCTCCCAGCAGCTGCTGTGCCACAGTCTGCTCATGGGCGAAGCAAGCAGGCCTGCAGCTCCTCCACTGCTGCACTTGTGACATCTCCCACACTCCCTTTTCAAATGCCTGGGCCTGCCCAGGGTTGATTTCAATGACATTACCTCCAAGTTGATACTTCTGTTGCTGAAATGCAGCTGTGGGCAAGAGACTTGGCCTGAGCTATGTATCAACTCTGTCAGAGCAAGAAGTTGAACTCTGATGTCCAGATGCCAAGTCCTTTGTTTCACAGGAAAGCAGAGTTGGGGTAGGGAACTTCTCAGCCATTGATACATTCAGCTAAGAGCTGGTTCAGGTGGCATTTAATAAAAGACTGCTTCAGAGTATTGGATACTTCTGAATGTTTGTTGGCTGGTGAAGTAATTGCATGGGTTATAGGGCTGATGAAGGCATGGTAGATCAGTGAACAGAGAGGACAGCTGTTCCTCAGAAGATGTGTTTCTGTTTTTGTCTTGCCCAGCTCACTCAGCAGGCCAGTGGGGCAGCCACTTCACCTCTCTGTGGCTCAGGTTTCCCAACTGTCACGGGGGGAAATGGTACCTTCCCTTTGTAATAACACATTGAGAGCTCTTTTTATTAATAGATCCATCAGTGATATTTTATGCAGCTAGGTTATTGTTATACATGGCAGCCCCCCACTACTTTTTTCTCCATTACTGAGATGCACTTCACAGACAGGAGTTGTGCTAACCACTCGGCATATCTTAGAACTTCCTCCCCTGAATAATAAAACCGATAAAACTGTGAAAGACAGTCATAGTGCATGAACAATTACTTTCATGCCTTCGGCACATTTCTCCAAGATGGTTTCATTACATTATCTTTGTTAAGAGAAAAAGAAAGCCTTTCTTTATTCAATAATCATGCATTCCTTTGTGGCATAAGTGTGCTTTATGCCTTAAATAGCCTGTGTGTTCTTAAAACACTGTGTATGTTCATTTAAAATTTATCTTTCTCTCAGGCCTGTGCATGAATATTAGGGCTGGCAGATTTGAAGGTTTATTTTAAACTATAGGAGTTTACTTTTATTTTAAATAATTTTGTTACAGGTATTTCTGTATTTTGAAATGAAGAACATTATGCACCTATTAAAAAATAGGCCATTGTGACCGGAGACTGGTAATAGGTTACAAAGGACTTTCACCTGCCCCTGATTTAAACAAAAGTCAAATGTATAATCCACTGTCTCCAACCAGATTGGCATTAATTATTCCTTAGTTTATTAACAAAATGGTGGCGTCACTGCTGCAACCTTTTGCAAGGCTGTGACAAAAGTTGAAGCAAAGAGAGAGAGTGTTATTGCAATGTATGAATGTTCCTCTGGTACAGCTGAGTTCTTATTTCACAAACTTTTCTGTCCATTCCTATGAAAATTGAATGCTAGGGTAAGTTTCCTGAAAACAGCCTCTAGCACATCTTTTCCTGGCAGGCAAAAATGGTTCTGCTTGTATAATTCATATCCCATTTGAGCCACCTTTAAAAATAAGCTGGAGCTGCAACCAACACTTGAACCATGTTATTTGAGGATACAAGAACATAATTTAGCAGCGTACAGCCTTTGCGAGCTTTCCTCCAATGCCACAAGTTTATTTAATACTGACTTGCTTTGTAAACACTGAGAAACCAGTGAATTTGAATCAGTGAAATCTGTTGAAATTCTACTGATAAAATTATTCAAATTGTATTTTGCAATGCACGTCCTATCTTGACAGTAGCTCAATCCTATCCTGAGTGTCCCTTGCTATTTCTGTTGAGTGACTTCTGGAATTTCAGTATGTTCTCTTTATCTAGTTGATTTTTAGCCTTTCACTAGGTTTCAGCTACCATCCTGTTTGGTAGCAACTCCCATTTAACTCCTTACTTCCTGCCGTCTGCATCTGTATGCCTTGGCCAGTCTCTCTGAGGATTCCTTGTGTATATAATACTGCCAGCTTAAATGTAAACTCACCAAAACTCAGCTTCTTGGACCCTCCTGCTCCTACCCATTTTCCGTCACTAATGAGAACTGCCTGTCTCTCAGGCCCATAGCCTGAGGGTCTTTCCTGACAACTGCTTTTGCACTGTCCCTTCTGTGCATCCAAAACACTTGTCCAGCCCTTCCCCATCTCCTTCCTGGATTGCTTTATAACTCCCTGCTCTCTATAAAATCCCAATTGGTACCTTTCAGTACCTAAAAATTCAACCATCTTCCTTTCCCATTATTCTGACATTGCCAGTGCTTTCTTTCAGTCCCTTCACTGGCTGTCCTTTTGTCCACTACGTTAAGATGCTACATCTTGTCTTTGCTTTCAAAGTACTGAATAACTGTGCCCTTCCTTCACTTACATAGCTATATTTCTTATTGAATCATCCACTACTTTCTCTGTTCCATCACTCATGCCAACCTATTGTTCCATTTTTCTTCTTCTCCCACAATTGTCATGCTGTTGTCATGCTGCTCAATGCAATCTCAGTGGACAGGGAACATCTTCCCTGAATTGGTATATAAAACTTGTATCTTCTTTTTGTTCAAGTCACATCTTAAGATCTCTTACCCTTAACATCTACAAAAAAAAATCAGCAAGCTGATAATGGCTATACAGAGAGTCAATTGGGAAGCAGCCATGTACTTGATAAAATTAAAATTTCAAAAAACAAAACCATGTTTGCTCATTAGGCATGTTTTCCCCACGCTTTGTTCTTGTCTTTTCTTACATTGAACATAGCCTTTTGGAGAATAATTTCTTCTTTCTCTCTGTTTATACAGCACCAAAATACATTTAAAATTGGCTCAAGTTTATAGTAAGGTTATTCATTTTTAGTTGAACTCTGCTAGAACTGATAAGATGCAGTACCTTGCCCTTGAAGCTGACAGCCTAGTGTAGCCACACTCAAAAGATTTCATGCACACATAGTGCATTGGATTATGGTACAAGTTCTAGCTGGTGCAGAGACCCTGTGAAGGGCATTTGTCAAAGATTTTATGCAAAAAGTGTGTTTTCAGAAGGGATCTGAAGAGCTTTGCTGCATGAGAAGTAGGCATCTGTTCCAAAGATACAGGAAATCATGGAAGAAGCTGAAAGGAAGCGCACTTAGGATTAAAGAGAAAGAAGAACAGATATGAGTAAAGGCAGGTTTTAGAGGGCATCAGGGATGAGAATGAACTTGACAGGAAGTTGCATAGGGAAAGGATGGGTGGAATAAGTAGCAGGAGAAGATGATTTTAAAAGCAGTACATTTTGGGTAAGGACTAAAACAATGTGAGATGCTAGGATGCCAGAGTGGGGGATGCAGTCATAGAATCGTAGACAAGGTTGGAAGGGACCTTAGGAGGTCATGTAGTCTAAGCCCAGCTCAAAAGCGGGACCACCCCCAACTAGATCATCCCAGCCAAGGTTTTTTTCCACCTGTGTCTTAAAAACCTCTGAGGATGGAGATTCCACCACCTCGCTGGGTAACATATTCCAGTGCTTTACTACCCTCCTTGTGAGAGAGTTTTCCCCAATTTCTAACCTAAACTTCCCTTGCTGCAACTTGAGACCATTGCTCCTTGTTCTGTTAGCTGCCATCACTGAGAACAGTCTAGCTCAATCCTCTTCGTAACCACCCTTCAGGGCGTGGAAGATTTTATAGTGAGTAGGGTTGGAAGGGACCTGAGCAGATCATCAGTTCCGACCCCCTGCCCTGGGCAGGTTTGTTACTAAATCCTGCCTCCCACCCAGTCTTCTCTTCTCCAGACTAAATAAACCCAGTTCCCTCGCCTTTCATCTCACAAGTCATGTGCTTCAGCGCTCTAACCATTTTCATTGCCCTCCTATGGACTGTCTCCAATTTGTCTACATCTTTTCTGCAGTGAATCCATGCTGCCTGTTCCTAATCATCTTTTTCTCATCCAAGTGCTTAGAAATAGATTCTTTGAGGATATGTTCCATGATTTTTCCATGGTCTGAGGTGAAGCCGATCGGTCTGTAATTCCCTAGATCTTCCTTCTTTCCTTTCTTCAGGATGGGCACTTTATTTTCTCTTTTCCAGTCATCCAGGAACTCTCCAGACAATTGCCATGAGTTTTGAAAGATAATGGCCAGTAGCTCTGCAGTCACATTGGCCAACTCCCTCAGCATCCTTGAGTGCATCCTGTCTAGCTCCATGGACTTGTTGCATGTCCAGCTTTTCTAAATGTTCCCAAAACTGTTCCTTTGCCACTGTTGGCTGCTCACCTCTTCTCTGAACAGTGCTGGCAGGTGCAGTAGTCTGGGAACTGATTTTGCTTGTGAAGACAGCAGTAAAAAGTCACTGAGTACTTCAGCCTTAGGTTGCCACCCCCATTCAGTAGGGGGACCCTCACTTTCCCTTATCTTCTTCTTTTTGCTGACATAGTTATAGAAAACCTTCATATCCTTCATGTCCCTTGCTAGCTCCAACCTCAGTTGCACTTCAGCCTTCTTGATTTCATCCCTGCTTGCCAGAACAATACTCTTCTACTACCCACCCCCCATAGTTTATCCAAGTTTCCACTTCTTGTAAGCTTCCTCTTTGTGTTTTAGCTCATTAAAGTGTTCTCTGCCAAACCAAGCTAATCTTCTGCCATTCTTGCTAGCCTTCCAGCATGTTGGGATTGTTCATTCCTGAACACTTAGTAAAGTTTCTTTGAAGTACAAGCAGGTCTCCTCTTGGATGCCTTTCCTGAGAATGCTGCCCATGAATTCCCTGAGTGAGTTGAAGCCTGCTTTTCTGAAGTCCGGGGTCCTTACTTTGCTGCTGTCCTTCCTTCCTTTCCTCCGGATCCTGGACTCTGTCATCTCATGATTGCTGCTGCCCAAGTTGCCATCCACTGCTACATTTCCCACCAATTCTTCCTTGCTTGTGAGTAGTAGCTCAAGAAGAGCATGGCCCCTAGCTGGCCTCCAACACTTGCACCAGGAAGTTGTCCCAAACACTCTCCAAAACCTTCCTGGATTGTCTGTGCACTTTTACAGTCCCCTCTCAACAGATGTCATGGTGACTGAGGTCCCCATGAGAACCAGGGCCTGCAATCTGGACATTTTCGCTAGCTGTTTGAAGAAAGCCTCATTCACCACATTCTCCTGGTCTGGTGGTCTGTAGCACACACTTTGTTGTTCTCCCCTCTGACCTTAACCCAGAGACTTTCAACAGGCCTTATCTCCAGTTTCATATTGGAGCTTTGAGCAATCATACAGCTCTTTTACACAAAGTGCAACTCCACCTCCTCTTCTCCCCTGCCTGTCCTTCGTGAACAGTTTGTACCCATGCATGACACTGCTGCAGTCATGTGATCTCCCACCAAGTCTCTGTTATTCTGATCACATCATAGTGCCATGACTGTACAAGGACTTCCAATTCTTCCTGCTTGTTTCCCAGGCTCTGCATTTATGTATAGACATGTCTGAGGTAACTAGTCAGTTGCCCTACTTTCTCAAGAAGAATGAAGGCTCCCTTTTTTCCCCCTCCTGCTTGTGCTTCCTCCAGCTTACCCACTTCCCCAGTTACCCCAGGGCTTTGGTTTCCAACCCCAGAAAACCTGGTTTAGAGCCTTCTTCACTAATGTAGCAAACCTGTCTGTGAAGTGCTCTTTCTTCTCTTCATTTGTGGATCTCGTGTCTTCCTAGTACTCCTTCTTGGAACAACAACCCATGGTCAAAGAACCATGGGCAGTGGGGTTCCACAGGGCTCGGTCCTTGGACCTGTACTGTTCAACATCTTCATCGGCGACTTGGACAAGGGGATAAAAAGCACCCTGTTCAAATTTGCAGATGAAACTAAGATGTGGGAAGAAGTGGG
>NW_017729022.1:66952885-66960262 GCF_001723915.1 Gavialis gangeticus
ACTGTTCAACATCTTCATCAGCGACTTGGATGGGGGTGTAAAAAGCACCCTGTTCAAATTTGCAGATGAAACTAAGATGTGGGAAGAAGTGGGCACGCTAGAAGGGAGGAATAGGTTGCAATTGGACCTAGACAGGGTACAGGGGTGGGCGGATGAGAACAGGATGGGTTTCAACACTGACAAGTGCAAGGTGATGCACCTGGGGAGGAAGAACCAGCAGCATACCTACAGGCTGGGGAACTCTCTTCTCGTCAGTGCAGAGGCAGAAAAGGATCTCGGAGTCATTATTGATGCCAAAATGAATATGGGCCGACAGTGTGGGGACGTGGTCAGGAAAGCCAACCACACCTTGTCATGCATGCACAGATGCATCTCAAGCAGGTCCATGGAGATGATCCTCCCCCTCTATGCGACGCTGGTCAGGCTGCAGCTGGAGTACTGCATCCAGTTCTGGGCACCGCACTTCAGGAAGGATGTGGACAACACGGAGAGGGTCCAGAGGAGGACTACCCGTATGATCAGGGGGCAGCAGGGCAGGCCCTACGAGGAGAGGCTACGGGACCTGAACCTGTTCAGCCTCCACAAGAGAAGGCTATGGGGGGATCTTGTGGCTGTTTACAAACTAGTCAGGGGGGACCAGCAGGCTTTGGGGGAGTCCCTGTTCCCCCGAGCACTACCAGGAGTGACTAGAAATAACGGTCACAAGCTGGCAGAGGGTAGATTCAGACTAGACATCAGGAGGCGCTACTTCACTCAGGGTGGCTAGGATCTGGAACCAACTTCCAAGAGAAGTGGTGCTGGCTCTTACCCTGGGGGTCTTTAAGAGGAAGCTAGATGAACACCTCGCTGGGGTCATTTGACCCCAATACTCTTTCCTGCCATGGCAGGGGTCAGACTTGATGATCTGCTCAGGTCACTTCCAACCCTATATCTATGAAACTATGAAACAAAAGCCCTGCTGGAAATACAATCTGTACAGCCATGTTGCATCTGCTCCTGCCTGGGTCCTTCCCCTGGATTGGAAGGATCAAGAAGAACAGCGCCTGAGCCCCTGTCCTCTTCTCCCCTTCACCGTTGCAACCAAAGCCCTGTAGTCACTTTTGATCTGCTCAAACTTTTGATCTCCACCCCCACCCCCCCATCAGTATCATTGGTGCCCACATGGATGAACAGCATGGGGTAGTAATCGGAGGGCCGGATGAGTGTTGGTGACCTTTCTGTCACATATTGTATCTAGGCTCCAGGCAAGCAGCAGACCTCCTGAGATAAGACAGGCCGGCAGGTGAATGCTTCTGTCCCCTGGAGAAGGGAATCACCAACAACCACCATGACCATTTCCTCTTGGTGGCAGTGGTCTCAGTCCTCCAAACTTTGGGGAGGTCTGGCCTGGCCTCTTCTGCTGCTCCTTCTCCTCTGTTGTCAGGGTTCCATATCTGTTCTCTAGTCAAACCACTGCAGGTGGGGATGAAGACTTCCGCTTGCTGCCAAGGGCACAAGCTTCTAGCTTCCACCTTTCTGGGAGTCCATGTCCTCATGCTTCTCCAGGACTGCCTCTGGCAGTCTTTGCTCTGCAGTCCTAGAGGTCTGCTCCAGCATCAAATTGATGAAGTCCTTGTGGCTGAGGAATCTTCAGAGCCTTGCCATCTCCTCCTGTATCTTTCTTACTTGCTGCCTGAAGGACACCACCAGGAGGTATAGCTCACAGCACATCTTACCTGGCCATCACTGGAAGGAACATACAAGCCCCAGTCCCCACAGTACCAAACCAGGACCTTAGTGGAAGCCTCAACAGCGAGTGGTCCTGGCTGGACAGATGCTTCAGAGGTGCGAACAGGGGAAGAGTTTGCAATGGCAGGGACTCTGGCATGACAACATCCTCCAGCCATCTCTCTGGGTCTCTTACATCTGCCACCTATGTCTTCCTGCCCTAGCAAACTCCCATGTAAGCTGTCCTGTTTGCTGCTTCTCAGTCCTGAAAGGCTTCCTTTTCCCTGCCAACCTGCTTCCTCTCGCCAAGCTTACAGTGAAGGAGAGCGAGAGGGACTGTTTCTGGGCAAACACCTTAGTGAACTCCCCCACTCGCTTTGGTCTCTAGTTAAACAAGGGACTTAAGTATTGATCTAACTGCTGAGTTTTAAGCACTTACACTAAATACCTAGATTAGATACTCTTAATTAAAGGGAAAACTTACCTTAAAGGCTCCCCTTCAAAAAAGAGGGTGGCAAACTGACCTGCAAATTGCCCTGTTTACTGCCCCTGATGAGCCGCTCCCTGGTCATTTGGGGAATCTCCTTTTATACTCTCTTGGGCTTGGACTGGTTCCACCCCCTTGCTCTAGGGCTTTTGTCACACACAAGCAGCAATCACTCAGCTAGCAGCACTCACCAGCTGCTCAGAGCACATGTCCAAACACACAGCCAAACAAACACTCACCAAGACAAACGCACAGACAGCTCTCGCTTACTTACCTTCCAGGACCAGGATCTGGTGCCTGACTCTTCCTTGTCTTGCTCCCAGCAAACAGCTTGCAACCTGCCCTGTTTGCTTGCTCAGTCATTCAGATTAGATGAGGTACCAGCTTCTCATCTGATATAAATTGTCATAGCTCCCTTAGGTTCTGTGAAGTCATACAGATTTACACCAGCTAAGGATCTGGCCTGAGGACTTTAATGGGCAAAGTGGAGAGGAGAAGGTGGGATTTGAGGGGTGCTTTAGTTTGGATGAAGTGGTGGGATTTTGGTAAGAGCTTGCTTGGGGAGAGTAAAAACAGTCAGCAAGCCAAACGTCTTGCAAAGGCTTTAAGCATGCATGATGGAAAGATGAGGTTGTTAGGAGTGTAGAAAAAGGTGGTAGGGTCTGAGGGAGTTTTAAAAGAGATGTTAATGAAACAGTTTAACCAGTCACTGGTATGAACAATAGATTTGCCTTGCTCTGTAACATCATAGATTCTGCCAGTTCTGACCACGATTGCAAAACTTGGTGCTGGCCAACACAGAGGTATCAGCTGCTTGGAGTACAGTATTTATTTCCTTCGCTCTTTGCCACTGCCTACCCTTTTACTTTCCATTTTTGTGTTCCAAATGGGAGACATCATCTCCACAACTCCTTGCTCCTGCCAAGCTTGCAGCTCAGCCTTTAATTTCTTCCCTCTCTTCTTCCCTTAGCACACACAGGACACATTTACAATGCCTCAGTACTATACCTTGGAGCCCTGCACTTAGGATTGTTGCACATGCTTTGCACACCATGTCCCAAAACAGAGGCAATGTAGCTACCTTAATACAGCACTGGGCATTCTCCATTAATGCTCACCTGCATTTCTGGATGTAGTATGCATAGTACATGTGCACGTTTCACAACAATGCTCTTCAGCACAGTATCGAGGTGGTGTAGTTCTGTCCCATGACAGGCATTCACATTACTGTAGCATAAAAACTGATATCCTAAACCACAGCAATGGAGGTAGCTACTAGAGGGACCTGAATAGATTTCTATTCTGTCGTCCTTTAACAATCTCTGTTGCACAGAAAAGTCTACTTTTACATTTTTAAACCCAGAGAAGTATATTCCAATTACCATTTTCTATGAAGACTTGTACCAAATGTAGTTAAGCTTTGCTAATCTGCACTTCAGCAAAGCTACAGTGAAAAAGGATTTTCAAGTTTACAGAAGCAGTTTAAATGAAGTTTGTTTGCTCTGCTTGTGGCAAGGACATTACGCTTGACATCACACCTCCTACAGGCCATTTGGAATCAGGAGGTGACATCACATTTCCTCCAGGTACAAGCGTCCAGTGAACATCATTGGTTTTACTTACTTTTGATGATTAGCTTCATGTATTAGAGATCACAGAGGGGGCAGCCTTGCTAAAGTTTTCCCTGCTGGAAGGGACCCCTTGCTCTTTTGGTGACGTGGAGAGACACTTAGGAGCAGTTAAAGAGTCTAAGATAAAACAAAAAAATTCAATAGGGAAAATTTGGAAAATATTCACAATGAGTATTTTAATTTAATTTTAATTATAATTATAAAATTATAATTAATTTTAATTATAATTTAAGTCTAAACTGAGCTAAGGACCTCATTGTCCCTAGGGATATACAGATATGTAGTGAGACAGCCTTAAAGGGCTTGTGATCCAAGTAGAGGAGACAGTAACAGAAAGAAAATATTGTATTTTCTTGCATACCATGTGCCCTTAAATAAGATGCTTACCTTGTTTATGGCAAGCAGAATGTGGAGAAAAAAGATTTTTCCAGGGTCATGGCAAACGGTGTGAAAGTGTAATTCTTTCTCAAAACGTATGGTGTCCAGGAAGCATAGTGCCCAAGAGACAATCTGGGTGAGGCCGCAGGAACTTCCTAGTGTGGCAGGACAGCAAAAAGACTAGGGTCCAGATCTAGGCAAGAGCAGTAGCAAGACTGTTGCTTCTTTACTGTAAATAGTTCTTTACATAAGATCCTGTAAATAATAAAGTGTTGCTTCCAAACTATACGCCTCATCAAGAGACTACAGACTGCATGCAGCAGCTTACTTGGTGTTTCAGGCACAAGCTACTGTGCTCAGTCAATAGGTAGTGCAAGAGCCTAGGACTGTGAGAGGTCTTCCACTGGTCTCCTCTCATTCTGCCTGCTGCACCACAGAGAAGCAGCAGACATTAGGCGTGCAGACAGAAATGCAGCTCCTAGCCGTAACAGAACAATTGTTGCAAAGCGCTCTTAGTTAGGTTACCCCAAACCAAACTGAAGTTCAGTGTTGGTTCCAGGGGGGGAATCTAGCTGCGGGCTGGGAGTCTGCAGCCAGGTTCCCATAGCAATGGCCAGGGCTCTCTGCCAGTGCTCCCTGTCTTCAGACGGGGAGGAGGGAAAGGCAGCGGAGAGAGCTTGTTTTTGGGAGTTCCAATGCACTCGCCCCACCCTCTAGGGGTGCTGAAAACCCCCTGGATTGAACTCCCTGTGCTCCCTTTCCCTCCTCCAATTCTGAAAACAGCACCAGGCTGGGAACTCCTCAGACACAAGTTACAAAAGACGCTATGTTTTGAAACATCTTTATCTGATACCTCCTGCAGTGAAGGGTCAGATTTTCACCCAATCACCCATTTTTTAAGCTGTTTGCAGCCATGCACTTGTTTGGTCACAGCTATAAACTACTTTCTGTGGCCAGATCGGGCAAAAATTGTCACTTCTGTCTGCACCTTACAGCAGAGCATCTGCATGCTTCTACTGCAGCAAGGAAAAATCTGCTTCCCTACTTACAACACATAGGCCAATTTTGGAGGACTGGTTTTGGGAGGGTGAAGTGTGTATAGTATATAAGTAAATATGATGTTAGTATCCCCTTTTTTACTGTTGAGGAGTCAAACATAGGCAGATAAGAGACTTGTCTGCAGTCACGCAAGAAATCCATAGCAGAGCTAGGAAGCAAACCCAAACCTCCTGAATCTCTTTTACTGCCTTGACTGTATGCTTGTCCTTCCCCTCTGTCAGCCACCAAAAATCTATGACGTGAAAATAAAATTTAAGGCATTGAGTTGTCAGGCTCAGCACTATCCACTTTCCATGGAAACCTGCCTTTCTGACTAACTGATCTTGTACATAGAGAGAAGCACTTCTCATCATGTGAGCTGTCAAAATGCTTCACTTTGCAAAATGCAGTAGATGTGCAGCTGTCTTCTGGAGGAAGACTGTTCAGTCAGCCAGGCAGAATACAACCTGGTTCAAGACAACCCAGTTCTAATTCTGCCTATTTGATAAATTTGCACGGTGGTCATGCCAGAATCACAGCCTTGTTTTCTGTTGTCTGGCTGTTAGTGATGATGTATGAATAAGTAAAGAAGACAGCTTCATTTTCATAAGCTAACTTGTGCCTGAAGTACCGGTAACAAAGAGTGAGAGGAGTGCACTTAATCATAACTGCAGGGCCAGAGCAGAAAACAATGACAAAGCTTTTGCTGTTAGTCACGGTGTTTTATTATAATAACTCTTAAGAAGAAGAGACAAACAGTACAGAATACTGAGCAATTCAGATGCGTTATGGTAGCCACTGTATCCTCATGTAGGAAAGAATTGTTCTTTTTGTTTGCCTTTTACAAAGGGCTTCATGTTCAGTGGCATAGCGGAGTCGTGCACTAATCTTTCACCTCAAGAGAGCTGGGTTCAAATGCCAAGCATGGTCAGAGGTGGAATGAGTCCAGCAAAGTGCCTGTGGAGGTTTGTTCACAAAAGCATGCCAGAGTTTGGTACTGCAGTCCCTGCTCAGAAAACACCCAAGGGTTTGCTGATGGTGGATGTTGGAATTACTGACTGAGAATCACCATCAGAACTGTGCGTATGTGATGAGGAAGACAGGGGTAGCAGGAATGAGGCAGGTCCGGACTAATGTACAATTACAGGACTGTTGGTAGGGGGAGTTTTTTATAACCTCTGAAAACATTAGACATAGTTTCAGCCAGTGCAACCAGTCTTTTAACACTCCTGCATCCAAGCTAAGTAATCTAATAAACAAAATCATGTTATCAATTGCCATTAAGGAGACATGGGCTGGAAGTGAGGGGGTGGGGTGGGGGGTGTTGAAATGTTATCAACAAATCATTTTACACCAGAAAATTTACTTTCATAGACATGGAAATGATTCATAAACTTCTTTAACAGAAAAAAAAGTAAATGGTTCAAAATCAGAATGACGGAGTATTTTGTTTTGTTCCAATTTTGCATGTTTCATTTCAGCTTTCAAAAATATTTTATTACATTTTAAACATACATGATATCATGCATCTATATTGTTCAGACATTATCAAAACAAAATATTTCAATTGAGTCGCATGTAGTCCAATTTGGGATGAAACGAAATTTTGAAATGCCAGAATTTCCTCTGGGAAGGAAATTCTCATTTCTGACCAGTTCTGGCATTGGAAAAGATGGTACAGAAGGTATAAAGGTACAACATAGCAACAGTGTCACAATCTAGAGCAGGGGCAGCCAGATATGGCCCATGGGTTGCATCCGGCCTGCCAAGCACTTTCATCTGGCCCACGGTGCCCACCAATAAATTGTGCCTCGCCCAGCCTGGTGCACCCTGCACCCTGGCAGGTGGTGGCAGCAGCAGCAGGCAGGGGTGCTTAAGGTGCAGGTGATGATGCCTGGCAGGGCCCAGCTCCAACCAGCACTGCACATCGCAGAGAGTGGTACAGCCTCCACCAGGGAATCGGTATCACTGGCACTCCCCATCACACATCCACGCATGCCCCTCCATGAACCTCCCCCCCCACACATACCCCACACCCCAACATTCACACACAATCACACACGCCACCATACAAACATGCCCACACCCCACCACACATACGCATCCCCACATGCCACCATACACGCACGCACGCAC
>NW_017729022.1:66965262-66967289 GCF_001723915.1 Gavialis gangeticus
CAGCTTAGTAATGTCCTGAGATCTTGCACTGGCCAAAGGAAATACTACAAGGACACTTAGAAGGCATGCCTCAAGAAAAGGGATGACAGCATAAAGAGGTGTGAGGATTTAGCTGCCATCTGATTCCAGTGGCACGCACATACCCACCCACACCCTGTACAAGACTAAGAATTTATTTTTGAGTTATGTAATCATCTCTATATGCACAACGCAAACACAAATCACGGCAAACTATTTTTTTGTAATAAAAGTAAAATATGTTATGGTAGGTGTTTGACTTTTAGTGTATGATTTCTGTTTTTTTTTCTGGCTCGATCATGGCAACCTGCCCTCCCAGAAGGAGTATTTCTGGGGGGCAAAGGGAGGGACTTCCTGTGCCAAAGGCCAGAGGTTACGAGTGGGACATCCAGTCCCAAGATTGTGAATAGTTGAATAAATTAGTTGTGTTTTCATAAAATTTACTCCAGACTTACTTAGTAATCTGACAAGTTAACTTCTCTTCTAAAGCCAATAGGTGCTACTATTTCCTGCCTTCATTTATGCCCTGTTAAACCTCCACAGATGCTATGGAGGGCTGAGTTTGAGCTGGTGCCTTTAAGAAAAGATGATACAACTGAAAAAATACACCCAGAGACAATTTACTTAGCCTTTCAGTCTCTTTTTGTGTGGGAAATGCCTGCTGAGGGATGAGAGTTAGTTCATATGGTTCTGTTTTCAAAACTGATAGTTTGGATTGGTAGGGGGGAAAGCAAATCCATTAACCAGCGACAAGGTTTGTGCATTACCTATTAGAAATCAGTTTGAAGGGTGAACTCTGTGACTTTGTTTGGTAATGCATAGGGATAAAATAATGAGAGCAGACTGATGTTTCATGGAGAGGAAGTTCAGTATCTGCTTCTTGCAAATGGGATTCTAGCATTTATTTATTTATTTATTTATTTCCTTTGATGTGAGAAGTACAATCCTGAGCAGGAACTGCTGCTGACTGCTGAGTTGTGAAATGCACTGTTAAAATACAGGCAGGGTCATTCTTTTCTTACCACCTGTGACATTCCTTTACAGCTCAGCTGTGCCTGAATTTCTGTTCTGGTTTCCTCATCTTTTACTACTCATGACAGTTCTTTGGTTTTTGATTTACACTACATCATATATAATAATGGAGTTGTGTTTAGAAGGAACAGCCAGCCTTCCAGTCTGGAACCAACAAGTGTTAGCCTTGTCAGCCTGTAAATAGATGTTTATTTTTTCCTTTTTAAAGGAGATAGTGCTTGTGTTCATTCAGACCTCTAAATCACACTCATCTGCTTTTTTGGCTTCTTATCTAAGTTGCTATGGAATCCTCATGCAACAAGAAGAGCCATTTATGATACAGAAAATATTGATGTAAGAACAAATGGTCGTAAATTGCCCAGGAAAAGATATAGGGAATTAGAAGAAGGTTTCTAACCATCAAAGCAGTGAGGTTCTGGAAAAACTTCCTGGTAACTGAAGTGGAGGCAAAAAAAACCCCAAAAAACTTATTTGCTTTTTAGAGAAAGTTTGATAATTTATGAACAGGATTTTGATACAAGGCCTGCAATAGTAGAATGGGCTTGATGAGCCAGTAAGTTCCCTTCAGTTATTATTGTCCTGTGGGGTCAGGCCAACTCTCAGGATCTCAATATTGCGCTGTTCAAGAGGAGGGTGTGACACAATTGCACATATACAAACACAAATCAGTTAGGTGCATACACACGCACACTACCAGCTCAGGCACATACACATCCAAACCAGCCTAGGCATATACATACCTATCACCAATTCAAGCACATACACTATTACACCCCAAAAGTTGGACACAGATCACTAATTTGTATATCATGCACATAATGACATATACACACCAATTCACACACATACAACCCACCTACACATACACACAAGTAAGTTCCTAACTTGGATGGTACAGTGTGTAGGTGTGTGCTTGGGGTACCTGGGATACTTGAGGGAAGGTTCAGGTGGGAGAGAGAGAGTTAAAGTGTAGGGAG
>NW_017729022.1:66972504-66978820 GCF_001723915.1 Gavialis gangeticus
ATGTGTGCTTCATGCAGGGATGTGCAGTTTCGGGTGTCTGTAATGGTGGGGTACAATGGCAGAGTTGTTGGTTCTGCAGGGTCTCTTGTCTTTCAAATGCTGGGTTCTTGTCTCTGTTCCTGGGTGAGGTCTGTGGTTCCTGAATGAATGAATGAATGCAAAGTGATGGCCTGGTCATTACAGGTCATTCAGTAGAGGCCTGCTACCATTGTATTTCAGTCATTCCTAATCACTCTCATTCATCCGGGAACCAGTTTACATGGGAGGGGTACATGAATCATACAGTTGCAAACACTGGGGATGCCCGTGCAGAGGACACAAGATGGAGGTTTGACATACAAAATGGAAACTTCACATGACTTACGCTAACTTACATATTTAGGCCTAAAACAGTAATCACTCAGTATAAAAGCAGTACAAACATAATAATTATCACTTATAAAACAGTGGGTATCAATATCAGAATAGCAGGGAACTTATTTGCAAAGAGGGCAGAGAAAAATAAAACTTACTACATAAAATAAAATGTTAAAACTTATCCTATGTCTTAGCTTACTTATACTTATCTATAGGGGATAGAGAGGGAGAGAAAAAGTCAGAAGTGGTTGGGGAAGGGGAGGGAATGCATTTTAAAATAAATAAAAAAAGAAAAACTGGGGGTTTTGCTACACTGTGTATTTTAACCATCACTTGGCACTATTGTATCCTCAGGCTCAATTAGAAAGTGATAGTTTGCTTGTGTAGCTTCAAACTTAAGGCTTACAACCATCTTTATTTTCAGAGCATGATTTTAAATCCTGTTGTTCAAGATGTGAAAAAAACAGTTTCAAAATCAGTCATTCAAACTTTGTCCACCCCAAGTTCATTGAACTAGATCAGCCATTGAAGCCCTATCACCATTTTTTAACTGGGTACAAATGCAATTTTCCCTCTTTCCTCCATCACAGAAGGGCGGTTGCAGTCACTGTTCTTACTCCCATCTGATGTAGTACTTCTCTGAATAGATAATGAAGGCTTTGTCTACATGCAAATGATGCACTACTATAACTTAATTCATTTTTCAATTGATTGTCGAACAAGCCCATGTGGACAGTCTTATTTTGGTTTACAGTCAATGTATTTTACTTTAGCTTAAGCAAATTATTAATCAATTTAAGTTAAACCAACATGAGCCGGGTTTAAACTGAATTCAGAGTGTCCATGCTGCATTGCACACTGATTTAACTTAATGAGTTTTAAATTACTCTCTCTAGTTAAATCAGTCTTGCTTTTTTCCCTCTTAGATTCAGCCATTCCCTAAAATAAAAGAAACTTCTTATGTTGATCTTTCAGAGACAACAAAAACTCCTTGGAACCAAACGGGGATTAGCTAAAGAAAATAACTTGCTATCCTGGGCCCATTATTGAGTTATAGTGTCATCATCATCAGACTATAAGCAGACTATTATGTTACTAATCCTGTCTTCTCACTGAAAGAATTCTTGAAAATGGTACTCCACAATCAGGCGGCATTCAGTTTGCCTAGGTGACATATTTTTGTCAGCATGACAAAGATTCCTACAGTGTTTAATTACTCAAACTAGCCAGGGGACAAGAGAAGGAAATGAGCCATGATGAGTTTGTAGTGCCATAATGGTCCTATGTGTTTTTTAGGTGATTAGTTACCTTCCTACCATGTGAAGTGAAGGCAGTGTCAGAACTGCTGTGCTCTGTTTCCACTGCCCATCCCTCTCCAGATTTTGTATTTTTTCCTGTTAATTATCTGTCTTTTGTCTAATGATCTATTTGTATTTTGCTTTCTTCCAGGCCAGCAGGTTCTTGGCTTGGTGGAGAATCAGAGTGACTGGTACCTGGGCAACCTTTGGAAGAATCACCGTCCCTGGCCAGCTCTTGGGAGGGGTTACAACACTGGTAGGGCCTGAATTGTCTCTATAAATTAACATTGAGGTCAGCTGACAATCTGTCTTGGGTGTGGAATATGAGACAGCTGTTCATACCTTCCTTCCTACGTGCTGCATAGATTTATTGCTAAAAACAATGAAAATGCAGTGTGGTACATTTTGAAGCAGCAGTTACTTTCATGGAATCATAGAAATTGAGGGCTGGAAGGGGGCTCGAAAGATCATTGAGTCCAACCCCCCCTGCTCTCCAGTCTCTTCTTGAAGACTTCCAAGGTTGGGGACCGCACCACCTCCTTGGGAAGTCTATTCCAGATTCTGGTCACCTTTACCGTAAAGAAGTTCTTTCTTGCATCCAACCTGAAACCATCCTTTAACACTTTGTGGCTGTTGCTCCTTGTCCTCCCCTGGGACACTCTAGTGAACAGTTTTTCTCCCAGCTCCCAATATTCACCCCTTATGTACTTATAGATGACCACCAAGACGTGTGTATCTCCAGCCCCCCCACCTCCCCCAGTCTTCTCTTCCCCAAGCTGAACAGTCCCAGATCCCTTAGTCTCTTCTCATAAGGTTTGTCCTCCAGGCCCTTAATCATTCCTATGGCCATTCTCTGGACCCTTTCAAGATTCTCCACGTCTTTTTTGAAGCGCAGCACCCAGAGCTGGACACAGTACCCCAGCTGGGGTCTCACTAATGCCGAGTAGAGAGGAAGTATCACTTCCTTAGCACTGCTTGCGATGCATCAGCTAATACATCCCAGTATGCTGTTAGCAAAGTTGACTACAGCGTCACACTGGCAGCTCATGTTCATCCTGTGATCAACCATAACCCCAAGGTCCCTTTTAGCCATCAAGCTGGCCAGGACATCTCCTCCTAACCTATATTCATGTCAGTGGTTACTTCTCTCCAGGTGAAGCACTCTACATTTATCCTGAAGCACTCTGCATTTATTTATTTGTGTAATGAGCTATCAAATTAATTCATTGCCCTTTGTGTTACTTTGGGCATCATGGTAGTGCTACAAGTACTCCTTAGGAAGGTTACTTGCCAACTTTTGGGAAAGGCAGAGGTCTTCAGTGTGCTCACAAGTGTCCTTCCCTTCTTTGCCACAGGTAGCATTCTTGATGATACACACCAGAAGAAAGTGTAGGTTGATCAAGAACAGAAGCAAGCATGCATTTTCTCTCATTTAGAGAAAGATGGTATCACAGAATGTAAAAGCAAGAAAGATCTAATCCTCAAGGACAGAAATTGAGCCATTATTATCATAATACATGCCCCTGGTCATTCATTTCATCTTGCTGTGAGGGTGGAAATGCACTGTGTCAAAGAATCTATTACATCAGGAAACACAAATTTTCCTGCTCATCTGTGTTTGAAATGTGTGAAAACATACCAGGTGCATGAAGAACACACATGTCTCTAACTCACTTCTATCTTAGGCTTTATGTGCTAGGGTAGTGAGATAAGTTCTTTCTGTATTTGTAATAAAAGAGTAGAACAGATGGTGAAGGCTCCATTTAGAAAAGATATGCCAAATTAAATAACCCTCCCTACTCCACCAAAAAAATCTTCAGTGTAACAGGATTTTTTGCTTTGCAGGGAAACAATGGACTTCATTAAATGCAATCACACCTATAAAGGGTTCAATAGAGTTGCACTGTGCTATATTTCAGTCATCTGGCTCTTCATAATGCTGTGCGCCATCAGTTGGGCATTGTGGCTGTTTTGTGGAACTTTACAGTTCAGCTTCTGGAGAAGCATTTTGCTCAGTTCTACAGAAATGATATCAAGACTCCTAACGTATACAGGATCTAGTAGCTTGCAGAGTTAAAATACAAGATTTGAGAGGATGTTACTACAGTATTATGTGAGGATTATTTCTTCATTCTGAATTCACCAAAGTTGAAAAGAAAATTTAGGGCCAATATCCATTGAAAACTGTATAAGACAGAAATCATTTTCACAGGATTGTCCTACAACCTTCAAAACTGCCATATAGGCTGACAAGAAATGTCATTTTCATCTCAGTTTCAGTGTCATATCACAATGCAGTACTTTTTGTTTGACTAAAAGGCTCTTTATAATAAAAGCCCCCTTGTTCCTCCTCGTTTTTATATTTATTTTTCTTTTGGCTGCTTTAAGGCATATAGGAGGTCACCAGCACAAAGCCAGAATAACCACAGCAGTGAACTATACCTCAGGGATTAAAAGTAATTCAGTTATCTCTAGAAATATCTAATCTTGAAGTTTTTTATGACTTTACAGTGGCACAATCCACTGATCCAGACACATTACAAAAGTACCAAACAAACAACATTACAACATTACAAAAGTACTAAATTTTGTACCATTACAAAATAATCTTTTGTTTAAAGCTAAAGTAATTCAATAACTACAGTGTTTCACATGCATTCCTGTACAGCAGTTCTTGACAGATGTACGTACATGCATAGCTAAATGACCATGCAAGAAAACAGACTTCAGTCTATTGTCATATATCCATTTTTCAGTTATCTCTGACAAATCAATTAAAATGCAACCCTTTATGGCTTATATGCAGTTTTGAAAGCACAAAAAGAAAGCAAGAAAATCAGAAAATGGTGAGCGAAGGAAGATTGCATAGGAGGCTATAATAAATGGAATGAATTTTTTTAAGTACATGGAACAAGAGGTCAGTAAGTGGGACAATGCTTCTAAGAGGTGACCAAAGGTAGATTATTAACAAAATCAACATGTATTACTGGCAAAAACCCTAAAAAAAATAAATGCATTGTTTGCATCAGTGTTTCTAAAGGAAAATGAAGAAATCAATCTTTTGGGGTGCAGACAGAAATGCAGCTCCCAGCTGTAACTCAGAACATTTTTTGCAAAGTGGTCTGGGTTGCAATATTACCCCAGACCAAACAGAAGTTCGCTGTTGGTTTCAGGGGGGAATCCAGCTGGAGGTTGGGAGCCTGTAGCCAGGTTCCCACAGCAGTGGCCAGAGATCTCTGCTAATGCTTGCTGTTTTCAGAATGTGTGCAGGAGAAAAGCAGCAAGGGGGGGAGTTCATTCTTCAGGCTCATCAGCTAGTGCTGAAGGGTCAGGTGCATGAATTGGAGCCCCCCTTACCTTGGGAGCTGCAGTACCCCCACCCCATCTTCCAGAGGGGACTGAACCCTGTGCCCCACCCAGACTGAGCTTCCGCCCCTCCCTTCCCCCCCTCCTGTTCTGAAAATAGCAACCGGCAGGGAGCTCACAGACATAAGTTACAAAAGACACTAAATTTTGTAGCATCTTTATTGGATACCTCATGCAATGAGGGGTCAGATTTTCACCCAAGCAGCTGTTTGCAGCCATGCACTTGTGTTTAGTCACAGCTATAAAATGCTTCCTGTGGCCAGATTGGGTAAAATTTGTCACTTCTGTCTGCACCTTTGATGAAGTAGTACAGAAAGAACTCAGTGCCTGTTTCGATGTGATCAGCTAATAAAAAGAGCTAATATAACTCGTCTCTGCAGCCTGGAAGGATCTGAAGAAAGTAGCTAAAGAGAAATGGTTGGTGGAAGGAAAGTGGAGCCCTGAGTTCCTAGCACAGTGCTGAAGAACAGTAGAAGAGAAAGATGAAAATTGTTGATCTGATAAATAGAGTATTACATATAAGTAGAATTATGTTAATTGCTTTTGTAAAGGAGTAGTGATGCCATATTTAGAGTAGCACAACCATCTAACTAACTTTCAAACTTAAAATTCTAACTTCCACATTCTCCTGTGATCATATGGGCTAAGTACAGATGTTCAAAAAGCCCAAGACAGAAGCACCCTAAGTATAGCACTTTACTCACAGCAATCTAGATTAGGTCAAGACCAAACAGAACACACATACGCCGTTTGGTGGGGGTGGAGGTGGGAGGACTAGGTGCCTACCTGCAGTGACTGACACTAGCTGGTTGGGGGTGCTCTCGCACACCTCCCAAAATGCTGCAGGAGAATGCTGAGCCCAGTTGAGCAATTGTCCACCCCTGATTAGCTAGCACAGCCCTCTCACCAGGCCTCCCCACCCCCTCCCCCCTGCTGACCACTGTCAGCACCAGCAGCTGTGGAGTGAGGGGCAGGTAATGGAGCCTCTCTGCTGCATGGACCCCCCCCCACTTGAACCCCCCCCCACATAGCACATGGGCTCTGTTTCCACCCCTCCCCCCCCAATTCTGGGCATAGCGAAAAGAGGTTCAGCCCCGAACTGTAGCTCTTGGCTTTAGCTAGGGAATGGAGTGTCTCTGCCACGTAGACCTTGAACAGCCCCCACTAAGACCCAAGCCCACAAGCTTTGGGTGGGGAGAGATCCATGTGGCAGAGAGGTTCCATTTCCTCTTCCACCCCTCCCCACACTCCCCACCCTCTGCCAACCACCACCACCACCAGAGTTCCCAGCATGG
>NW_017729022.1:66983820-66985896 GCF_001723915.1 Gavialis gangeticus
TTTGACTAAAAGGCTCTTTATAATAAAAGCCCCCTTGTTCCTCCTCGTTTTTATATTTATTTTTCTTTTGGCTGCTTTAAGGCATATAGGAGGTCACCAGCACAAAGCCAGAATAACCACAGCAGTGAACTATACCTCAGGGATTAAAAGTAATTCAGTTATCTCTAGAAATATCTAATCTTGAAGTTTTTTATGACTTTACAGTGGCACAATCCACTGATCCAGACACATTACAAAAGTACCAAACAAACAACATTACAACATTACAAAAGTACTAAATTTTGTACCATTACAAAATAATCTTTTGTTTAAAGCTAAAGTAATTCAATAACTACAGTGTTTCACATGCATTCCTGTACAGCAGTTCTTGACAGATGTACGTACATGCATAGCTAAATGACCATGCAAGAAAACAGACTTCAGTCTATTGTCATATATCCATTTTTCAGTTATCTCTGACAAATCAATTAAAATGCAACCCTTTATGGCTTATATGCAGTTTTGAAAGCACAAAAAGAAAGCAAGAAAATCAGAAAATGGTGAGCGAAGGAAGATTGCATAGGAGGCTATAATAAATGGAATGAATTTTTTTAAGTACATGGAACAAGAGGTCAGTAAGTGGGACAATGCTTCTAAGAGGTGACCAAAGGTAGATTATTAACAAAATCAACATGTATTACTGGCAAAAACCCTAAAAAAAATAAATGCATTGTTTGCATCAGTGTTTCTAAAGGAAAATGAAGAAATCAATCTTTTGGGGTGCAGACAGAAATGCAGCTCCCAGCTGTAACTCAGAACATTTTTTGCAAAGTGGTCTGGGTTGCAATATTACCCCAGACCAAACAGAAGTTCGCTGTTGGTTTCAGGGGGGAATCCAGCTGGAGGTTGGGAGCCTGTAGCCAGGTTCCCACAGCAGTGGCCAGAGATCTCTGCTAATGCTTGCTGTTTTCAGAATGTGTGCAGGAGAAAAGCAGCAAGGGGGGGAGTTCATTCTTCAGGCTCATCAGCTAGTGCTGAAGGGTCAGGTGCATGAATTGGAGCCCCCCTTACCTTGGGAGCTGCAGTACCCCCACCCCATCTTCCAGAGGGGACTGAACCCTGTGCCCCACCCAGACTGAGCTTCCGCCCCTCCCTTCCCCCCCTCCTGTTCTGAAAATAGCAACCGGCAGGGAGCTCACAGACATAAGTTACAAAAGACACTAAATTTTGTAGCATCTTTATTGGATACCTCATGCAATGAGGGGTCAGATTTTCACCCAAGCAGCTGTTTGCAGCCATGCACTTGTGTTTAGTCACAGCTATAAAATGCTTCCTGTGGCCAGATTGGGTAAAATTTGTCACTTCTGTCTGCACCTTTGATGAAGTAGTACAGAAAGAACTCAGTGCCTGTTTCGATGTGATCAGCTAATAAAAAGAGCTAATATAACTCGTCTCTGCAGCCTGGAAGGATCTGAAGAAAGTAGCTAAAGAGAAATGGTTGGTGGAAGGAAAGTGGAGCCCTGAGTTCCTAGCACAGTGCTGAAGAACAGTAGAAGAGAAAGATGAAAATTGTTGATCTGATAAATAGAGTATTACATATAAGTAGAATTATGTTAATTGCTTTTGTAAAGGAGTAGTGATGCCATATTTAGAGTAGCACAACCATCTAACTAACTTTCAAACTTAAAATTCTAACTTCCACATTCTCCTGTGATCATATGGGCTAAGTACAGATGTTCAAAAAGCCCAAGACAGAAGCACCCTAAGTATAGCACTTTACTCACAGCAATCTAGATTAGGTCAAGACCAAACAGAACACACATACGCCGTTTGGTGGGGGTGGAGGTGGGAGGACTAGGTGCCTACCTGCAGTGACTGACACTAGCTGGTTGGGGGTGCTCTCGCACACCTCCCAAAATGCTGCAGGAGAATGCTGAGCCCAGTTGAGCAATTGTCCACCCCTGATTAGCTAGCACAGCCCTCTCACCAGGCCTCCCCACCCCCTCCCCCCTGCTGACCACTGTCAGCACCAGCAGCTGTGGAGTGAGGGGCAGGTAATGGAGCCTCTCTGCTGCATGGACCCCCCCCCCCCCCTCC
>NW_017729022.1:66986338-66987244 GCF_001723915.1 Gavialis gangeticus
CACCAGAGTTCCCAGCATGGCAAAAAGCAACGCAGCCATGAGCTACAGCTCCTGGCTGCAGCCTGGGAAACAGACCCTCTCTGCTGCATGGATCTCCCTCCTCCCCCAGACTTGTCGGTATGGGTCTTGGTTGGGGCTACACTAGGTCCTCTACACCCCAGACCACCCTTTCACAGTTCTTTGTGCAACAAAAAGTGGCACAGCCCCAAACAGAGAGGCTCTGTTCCCCCAGTCTGACCCAGCCACACAAGGAGGAGACAGAGCATTTTCTGTCTCCATTCTGTGACAGTCCAGGGGTAGGGCTGAGCCAGTGCTGGAGCACAAGCACTATCTGGGGCTAGCAAGACTCCCAGAAAAGGGCCCCTGGTATGCTGGCAGAATGCAACCTACCTTGACTCAGGATGGGACATGCTACAGACATTCGATAAAGTGTTCTAACATAAAGCGCTTTAGTCTAATACCACATCCATCCAGGGTTAACTTAGAGTGGGATCTGCCATTTTAAAGCACTCTGTGTTCCATATTTGGTTATTGCTTTAGAGCACTTTGTGTGCTTACCACGTGATAAGTGTAACTTCTGTATAGATCGAGGATGACAAAGTTTAATCTAGTGCAAAGTAATGAAATTGTGAGTAAAGAACCAAACCTCCAATATTCAAAATTATTAGGTATAATATCAGCAGATAACCATCACACTGAACAGCATCAGGGTCCCTGAGATCTATATTCTCTTGTTGTATCCTCAGCTCCCATTCATTTGTCTGTTATAGTCTTGCAGCATATACAGCCTCATATCATATGTGTGGTGAGAAAATTTTGTCATCATGTTACACTGCAAGTTTCTATTTAATTTGCTGTCATTTTTTACTCACCTCTAGGACTTTTATAGTACAGCTCTACTTCAGG
>NW_017729022.1:66992244-67007930 GCF_001723915.1 Gavialis gangeticus
ATTCATTTGTCTGTTATAGTCTTGCAGCATATACAGCCTCATATCATATGTGTGGTGAGAAAATTTTGTCATCATGTTACACTGCAAGTTTCTATTTAATTTGCTGTCATTTTTTACTCACCTCTAGGACTTTTATAGTACAGCTCTACTTCAGGTATCTTTATGTTTCAGTAATCCCCATCAGCACTCAGCTGTGATACCTATGATACTTGTCCAAGCTAAATATAAACTGTTATATCTTCTCCCCACTTCTACCTACTCTAGACCTTTTTGGGAGGGTTGGTTCTCTAATTTGGTCCCTACACAACTGGATGTGGAACCATTGTCTCTGTTCTTTCTTCCTCATTTTCACTAGAAACAGTAATTAGACAGTAACGTGTGACCCCCTAACATGTTGTCTCCTAATAACACAGTTTTATCCTCTCTACACACTGGCCCCATCTCCCTCTCTTTTCTGAGACATCAGACCTTCTTACATCTTCCACCTCAGTTGCAGAGCAGAAGAGCAAAATCTGGTTAATCCCTGCACATAATTGTTTCATGGCTGTTAGTGATTTGTTAGTATGTCCTATTTTGGTACTACTAGCAAACTCTTATCAATGCGTTGAAAACTAGACTGATTGACTTCATACACAGCCTGGAGCAAAGCGCCAAGAGTGAGCTGTACTTACCCAAATCAAACCTTTGGAAGCCTTGGCTCAGAAACACACTTCTGAGTTGAAATCATTCCCCTGCTTCCTCCTTGTTCCCAAAAGTATGCTTTTGACCTCCACCTATCTGTGGCTCAACCAGTCTGGCTACTAAATAAGTGGGTGGGTTGGAGCCCAGGCTTTGCTTATTCCCTGCACACTTTTGAACCCTAAGTATGTGAGTAGCTGTGGTATCATGCATCACTTCTTAAACCCCCATAGGTTTGGGGGTTTTCTTGTATTCATTTGCACAGAAAGATAGTCCAAGTAACAATCTAGCCTGCAAAATTTATATTTAAAGAAAACTAGAGAGGATTCAATATCCACTGCTGAGGTGGGTGGACCCATGGTAATTTCAGTTGGAGCTCAGGAAGTTCCAATTTACAGCCACTCTTTATTTCCAGTGTTTGAGACACTTTTCAGTTTAACCGTAGTTTTAACATTCCTTCTGTGCCTCATCCAATAACTCAGTGTGTGGTACCTTATCAAATGCGTTGTGAAAATCTAAGTGCTGTATATAATGTCCACAGAGTCCCTCATGTCTATACTGGCAGTGATATTTAAAGGACCCCAGCACGTTAGTTAAAACAAACCTTCTCTCCTTTATGCTGGCTTTCTCTAATTAAATTGTACCTCTGAAAATATTTCCTAGCTACTGTGAGTTTGGTAGACTTTTTTCCCCTAAAACTATTTCCCTCTACTGATGCTAAACTGACTGCTCTAGAATTGGTCTCCAAAGCTTGTCACTCTTCTTTTTTTTTGTGTAATAGTCTTAGTCCTCAGGAAACTTTGTTGTCAAAGAAATTTTAAGCAAAGAAGCAAAGGCTTCTCTAATCCCTCTTACTTACTTTTCAAATGAGAAGAGGTGTAAATTCTCTAGACTTGGTAATGTATTTGCCTTAAGGTCTCAGCATGTATTATACTTTCCTACATGGTGGAAAATAGATTTTAAAAGCAGTGTCTGGGGACTCCACTGTAATGACTTCAGGCCATTTTCTCAGCTGGTGTAAATTTCTCATAGGTCCATTGGCTCAAGTAGAGCTGAGCCAATTTACAACAACTGAGGATCTGCCCAAAAGTCTTTCAGATGGTTTTAGATTAGGTCATGCTAAATTATGCCGTGCAACAATTTTAGTGTTGATTTTAGGGTCTGAGAGAGCTTGGTCTTTCTCAAAACCATATCCACTTGTATCAGCACAGCATTTAATTCCTTTCCTATCAGTCATAGTGCTGGAGTCCATTCTTCGAGTAATCCCAACTCTGTGAGATGTATGAAACTCTAACAAGAACAGAGTCAACGTTAGCTAAGAGTACTATGTGAAACCATGCCAAACACAAAACATGGGGGAGCAAGATGAATCTGAAGAAAGAAAGACTAAGTACAGAATTGAGACTATTTACGTATACAGAAAAGATCAAAAAAATCTTAGTCTCTAAGAGCTTCCTTTAATTTAAAAAAAATTAATTTTCACTAGAAAAAAATCTAAAATTAAGCCTATCACAAAGTATAATTTTCATCCTATATCCTAGAAACTTCAAACCAAAAGCTTCCAAACCAAAATTGTCCTTTATGTATCATCTCTGTAAAAATGACCATCTCTGTCAACACCAGGGATTGCCCATGTGAGCTAGAAACAAGAATCTCAACATCTTGCATTTAAGAGTCAGTTTCTGTAGCATAGTAGTATCCTCTGTGGGCTGGGCCACAAAACAAATACTTTTACAAATACAATAGATTGCATAATGCTTCTGAACAGAGGATGCCCATTTGAGGCCTAGTATATTCCAGACTAGCTGCCATTATATGATGCAATTCCACACTAGCTGCCATTATAGAATCACCACTATCTTGATGGATCCAACAGAGATTGATCCAGTAATCTTCAGAACAAAAAGCACGAGTCTCTACAGCCTAAGACAGAGGAAGATTCATAAACTGGGAACTGTCTGTGGATTGGATACAGAAGGGGATGCATAGCACGTATAGACTAGTGGAATAAGTGTACGTACTTGATTATTATTACACTAGATTTCATGGGTGGTCTGGTGGTCTTGAACATTTTTTAACTTTGTGACTTAAGAAAAGGCCATTGAAGTAAGTATTTAGTGGGTGAAACGTACATAAAAATTATATATATGAAGGTATTATAAATAATAAGGCCTCTTTCAGGGAGACTATTTATAGAAATAATATTAAGTAATATTTTGTGCCTTCCACAGTTGGTACCATGTATCATTGAGGTAAGGCATTTATTATCAAGGATAGCAAAGATTTTTAATGGAAGTTAATCACTTCTGAGTGGAGCATCTATGGTTCTGATCCTGGGAAAGGCATATATGTACCTTTAGATGAATTCCTTTCACCTCAGAGGAAAAATTCAACAGTAAGGCACGTTTGTATTCAGAGAGGGTCCTGATTATATCTTGTATCTGGGTCTAATCCTGAGAGATGCTGAGCATCTGCTACTCTCAGTAATTTCAGTAGGGGCTTTTGCTGTTCAGCAGTATTCAGGTTCAGCACTTGTAAATATTACTGATGAATTCAGTACAGATTTGGAATATAAACAAATACTTCATTACCAATTTATTGTGTCCTAGAAAATCCAGAAATCAACAAGAACAACCCATTTGCAGTACTAGTTTGCAATTTATAATCTCTAGGTGCTGACCACAAATGCAGGCTTTCCTGCTGGCCTACAGGAGAGTGTATTTTGAAAAGGAGGCAAAGGATGATGGGCAAAGGAAGCCGGGAATGAATCTTTCAAGGGCAGTTCTCCAGAATTAAAATAGTCGTAAAGTAGTGGGTTACAGACCTCTAAATTAGACAGCCAGGAAAGGGAGTGATACTGGGAGATATTACTCAGTTTATCTGCAACCTCTCTGAAAGCCAGTGCTATATTCATGGCTATTATTTTGCAAAGCTAGTTCCAATTCAGTAGGATTCTGTAGAATTCCAGTTCATAAACAGAGCTGATTCCAATTCCGTAGGATTCAGCATAGGAACCCTTGAAGACACCTGCCAAATTCTCTATATACAATTTGAAAAAATAGAGGAAAAATGAGGTTGAACACTTGTGTCAAGACAAAGCATAACTCTGTACCCATCTAATCAGCTTTATTGTGTATCGGAGTTACAGATTTTTGCTTTCTTTTTTTATACATATAATTTTTTGCTGGCTTTTTTTTTTTTTTTTTTACCATTATCTTACTTGGAAAACCTTGTCGTCTGTATAAAATACACTTTTCCATCATACATTCTCTTACCCATAGTTTTCATTCCATCATGTGTAATAATAGTGATTTTGTGAGTGTGAGTTCTACCAATGCATTGATTCATTCATCCTCAAGAAGAAAGCCGATTCTGTCTGTGTCATCGGTGAAACACTGAGGCAGTAATTGTCTTTTAATGACTGCCTCCATGGTCCTTGTTTGGTGTACTCTACCACTTGCACTTTAAAACAAAATATCTAAAAGCTGGCCCCACCTTGAGAACAGTTTCCTTTCCATCTGCCTCCCCTCACCCCCTTCCCTCAGTTTCTAAAGCATTTGAGGTACTGTGAACCAGTTTACAGAATGCTTGACATTTCAGAAATGCAGGTCAATGTGTATTTGATTTCTAAAAATGGTGCATCCTGCTTGAGTGGCCTATTCAGGAAATAATGATATTGCTGTGAATGAATTGGTCCTCTGTTCATAGCATTCACTGAGGCACATGCCACTACTCCTTGGTAATTAACTCCATCAAGTTTTGTTATAATTGCATTTTTTAGAATGACATGTGCCTTCATTTGGAGCACTCACAAGCTTCATCTCCCAAGAAACCTGTGATAAAGATGCTGCAGTATAGACACCAGGGACCTGATTCCAATTTCTGTTATATTGGTGAAATACTGAGTAACTAACTCCATTAAAGTTAACAAAATTGTCCAGATTATTTTTTGATGATTTAGCAGAGAATAAGCTCTAACCCTAATGTTTTAGCTCTGTCTGACAGATTTACATAGACATATACATGCATATGCATCATAAATTAAAGAATATACAAAAAAAAAGTTTCTTTCCAGGCCACTCTGTACAGTAGGGTATCGTTTTGGAGTACTGTATTTTTACCTTTATGAAGACACCTATTTCGTACTTTGTGTGGACACAAGCAAACTGATGATTGATTCAATTGCCCAACCCCCTCAGATGCTGTTTCTTTATTTTAGAGTGGTGACAATTACCTTTTCAGGATAATTTGAAAAAATGTTACATAGATTCTGGGCATGTCTCCATGTTGCCATACAGTGAGGTTGTAACTGCGCTGTGTTTTAGTACTTGATATGCAGAAGTAGTAAAACATGGTGCAGTAACCACCTGAACTGCAGCGTATGGGCGGCGCATGCTGAGGTTCACCAGCTTTGTTGCTGTAGTGGCGCACTATAGCTACGGCGACATAGCCGGTGATTATGTATAGATCCACATGATTACTACGTAGCCGTAGCGTGCCATATGGTGATGTAGCACATCACGACATTGCCATAGGGGGACGTATAGATGTGCCCTTTGATGCCTAAATTGAAAACAATAACTGTAATACACTTGGAGAATCCCAGACAAGCACATATTTGACAAAAACAGGAATCTCTTATCTCTGATAGAACACCTTTTATCCCAGCTTGTCACCTTACAAGGGTGATTAAATAAGCATGTCTGCATTTTGAAGATGGAGAACCTGAGCACTTGCATGGCTTGCCCACAGTCATAAGCAAGTGTCAAAGTCAGAATTAGAGTCCATTTTGCCTGTCTTATCCATCACTGCAGGATGTCCTAGCATGTGTCACATGGTAGCAAAGTGATCAAGGCATCTTACTCTAGATCCAGAAGCGTGAGTTCAAGCATCATTTCAGTCTTGTACTGAAGCACCCCCTCCACCCCCCATTGTCCCAGCTACACATAGGCACTTGGGGAGTCAAAGATGTATGGATGTATTAGCCCTTTTGTGCCTATTGGGGAAGAAACTGATGAGTCAGTTGATTATCCCAATGGGTGTTTTAAGCTTGGGATGGAGCTTTCACCTTTTTTGATTTCCTAGCGTGTGGCATACTACCCAGAAGAAAATCATGAGAAGGAGCCCATTGGATTTCCCCCCATTTGTCTGGTCGCAGGTGCAAGCTGGGTGCTGGGAATCAGAAAGAAGTGTGTACTTATTTCCCTCTGAATCAGTTTGTCCTCTTTCCTTATTCTGTCTCTTTCCAACCTTAACTGTTCTTGCAGCAGCTTCTCAGCCTGTCCCTTTCCATGCTGCTTGCGTAGGACTAAGCTGCAGAGAAGAAGATGGAGCACTCTAAGAGGTTTTGGTATCATTCCAACAGGTGTTGTTCCCATGTCAGAGATATGCAGGCAAAGGTGGTAGAAAGGGAAGCAGTCTGATTTGAAGCCATCCACCTAGTAACCACCAACAGCTATAAGCAGAAAACCACAATACTTACTCTTCACAAAAAAAAGCTGTGTTTAATGTTGTGAATTGAACCCCACAATTCTTATTATAACATTAAAGAATAGGGGAATGGGCAGAGACCACAAGTAGTCTCCATGGTGAAACTCACTGCATTAGACAACACAATCTTTTTTGTCATAATATATATATTTAGATACTTTTTATAAAGCAACCAAACAAAGAGCTATCCAATAAGCAACCAAAAGTATTATTTTTCTAACTAACTTGAGATGGACTAAAGGAGAGTTAAAAAACGAGTGTGGTAGCATGCTACATAAGTGTTCTGGTGTCAGTCAGTCTCTCAAGGCATCACTTTCAGATTGTATCCCTGTTCTCCCTCCCTTAAGTGTTCTAGCAATGTTTTATTCATCAGACAGAATATGGTCTGGTTGCTTCTTGAAAATCAAAAACCAAGCAAATGAACTTCACCAACTTCCAAATAAAAAGGAAGAAATATTGACAAGGGTGCTTGTCCAACTCAATACATCTTTCCTTCTTTCTTTCCTTGCTTTGTTAAAGCCCTAACTGAGCAGCAAGCCAATGAAGGCTGTGACCAGTTCCCAGCCACCATTCCCATCCCTACAATTAGCATTGTGGGCTGTTACTACTAGAAGCCAGCTGAGATAATTTGCTACCTCTATGTTCATTTTTTTCTCCTCACTTAACTCAGAATGGAAAATCTGTTAAATTATTGGCATTTCATTCTACGTTAAATACAATGCCTTTAGAAAAGACAGTGCAAATAAGAGCAACATTCTTTGCTAATTTTCTCCCTTTCTTGCCTGCTTGGAAAATTGACGAAACCCTGCACAATGGATTGGATCCTCCCTTATCGTAAATGAACATCTTTCAACTTCAGTGGAGCTAGGCTGATTTTATATTAGCTGGGAATCTAACCCAATATTTTCCCCCTCATATGAAATCCACTTATCAGTGGAAAGTGCCAGAAAGATCTACCGCACTGTGGCATCCCGTACACTTGTAAGTGACTGGTCACATTGGAAGCAGGGTGCTTCAGTGAAATTGTTTACCACCTGCCCAAATAGAAGAGGGCAGACTCAGTGTCTGGAAGCTGATGCATAAAATAACCCTGCAAAGTCTGCATTGCTCCTGAATGAGTGAAATTTTGTTCTTCCTAGAGAACAGCCATCTAAAGCCCAGTTATCTGGGCCTCATGCAGACTTCTAGAAATTCACTCCAAGTGTACGAGCATCAGTATGTCCAAACATACATACATATATTTAGGAACAATGAACAAAGGCCATACTTACAGGTGGGAGACTCTTGCTGGGGAAGCAGTGATTAAAAAAAAAAAAAAAAAAAGACTGGTGGAGTCATGGTGGATAACTAGCTGAACACGAATTTGCAAGAACAATGCTTTGACCAAAGAGGCTA
The DNA here is from genome assembly GCF_001723915.1 of Gavialis gangeticus. Lineage (NCBI taxonomy): Eukaryota > Metazoa > Chordata > Crocodylia > Gavialidae > Gavialis > Gavialis gangeticus. Next base: position 66,999,808 of record NW_017729022.1, read on the forward strand.
AATGTAATCCTAATGTATAAATAGGGAAGTTTGAACTAGGTTATCCCAGCTCTGTATTTGGTCCTAGTGCAAATGCTGTGTCCAGGTCTGATGTCCACAATTCAAGAAGGAAGTTGTTAGGTTCAGAATATTCAGAGATAACTGTGAGAATGATTAAAGGATTGGAAAACTTGCTTTACACCAGAATACTCCAGGAGCTCAATCTGCTTAATTTATCAATGAAAAGATTAAGGGGCAACTTGATCACAGTATGTGTATGTCTACAGGAGGAACAGAAAATTGATAATAGAGGGCACTTCAATCTAGCAGACAAAGGCATAACAAGATCTAATGGATGTAAGATTAAACTCGACAAATTCAGATGAGAAGTAAAGCATAAAATTTAACAGTGAATGAATTACCCATAAGAAAAAAAATTTCCAGGGATCTTGGTGGATTTTCTGTTACTGGAAATATTTAAATCAAGGCTGCATTTTCCCCAGAAGATGAGCTGGAGTTCAAACAGGAATTAATTCAAAGAAGTTATATGGTCTGTTTTGTGTATAAGGTCAGATTAGATTACCATAATTGTCCCTATTGACTTTTTACTCTAAGAATCTATGTAGCTGCATTTAATCACATTTTTTCTCTGGCCATAAAGTCTGTATGAACATCCAACAGATCAGTTTGTTTGATGGGAGCAAACTGTAGTTAACACCCAGAGGCCTTAACATTTTCTCTGAAGAATTTTCCTTCAAGTAATTGTCCGTATTCACATCTTCATTGTGAAGTGCCCTGTGCTCTCAGTTGGGGACTTTTGCCTTAACAGTATCCATAGAGTACACCTAAGCCCTGCCCTTCCTCCTGGCCACAGTCGAGGGGGTAAAGTAAAGGGTGATGTCCACTTCCTCTTCCTGAGATCTTATCAACTGCAAGCCAGAGACAGAACATCCCTGCCAACCTCAAGTCACTCCCAAGCTGCTTATTTACTTTATTAATATTATTTTGCTGTTCTATTACTTCTCTTCTTTTCTCTCTCCTTTTAAAAAGAGAAAAGTTGTTGGGTTTTTTTCTTAGCAGTTTTCTTTTCATCAGGGTTCCAAGAGGAGCTTATGCCAGAGGACATACAATACAAGCAAAGTCTCTGGATCCTGCTCTTTCTCTTCTGGTATTCCCCTCTCAGCACCAGCTAGAAAATGTGAATGGTTCCAATGGAAGAAACATTCCTTGGGTGCAGCAGCAGCTCTGCACCATGAATTGGGAAGCAGAGAGTGTCTTTAAAGTCATGGCTGAGAGGTGCCAGCAATCCTCAGCAGTGCTGCCCAATCTCATCCCTCTGTTTGACAGTCCCCAACCCCACTTTCATTCTGTCTGGGCCCAAATTAAATGTAGCCAGTGGATTCAAGATATGGTACCTGGTTAAGTTCACTGTTCATCTCAAATCTTAATTCTCTCTTGCTTTTTGGTGTCCTTTCTAACCAGATCTTGCTATAACAGGTGGTACCTTGAGGTCTTTTTACAGCAGTTGCTTCCTGATTCCAAAGTGAAAAGGAAGATGATGCCCCATCTTGGATTTAAGAAGGCTCACTGCTTTCAGTCACAAACTCAAGTTCAAAGCAGTCACTTTAGTGGTCATCTTACATTCTCTGCCAGAGGGGAACTGACCTGTCTCTCTTGTTTTACAAGATGGCTATTCCCATATCTACATCACACTCTCATACCAAAAGACCCTTTTGGGTCATGGTGGTTCCTGACTATTACTAGTACAAGTTCCTTCTGTTTGGCCTCACAGAGGCATCAGAAGTGTTCATCAAGGTTCTTCCAGTCGCGGCCACTCACTTTAATGGGCAGGGATCATGGTTTGCCCATTTATGGATGATTGGCTGGCAAGATGGGCCTCTTCTGTCTAAGTGTCATACAGTCTGAAGCCCACAACACCGCTCATTCAGGGTGTTTGTTGATAGAAATCAAATCTGATTCCTATATATGTTCAGTGGGGTAATCTTTTTTTATAACTCACTCCCTCACTTAAAGCAATGCCTTAAATACATTTCTCCCATCAAACCCAAGTATAGTGATGGATACCTCTTTGTCAGTATAAGGGATTCATATCAGAAATCTCCAGACAGTATCTCTGGACACCACAGGAAATGAGACTTCATATCAGCCTATTGGTATTCAGGTAGTACAGAGATCTCGACACAGCTTCCTTCAGCACCTTCAGGAGTTTTATATACAGATCATGACATGCACTATAACTATAGGCATTTACATCAACAGATAGGTAGTGCAAGGTCTGCCTCTCTAGGAGGGGAGGGATCTGTGTATGCCTCTGGTTTGTCCAACATCAAATACATCTAAATTCAATATGCCAAATTGGTCTCCAGGATTCCAAGACAGACCATTTAATCAAAGTCATCCTCTTAAACCACAAGTGAGAGATCATGGATATACCTCTTTAGTCCATTGCTGTGGACTGGGATTACCCCCAAAAAAGAATTGTTTGTATTGGATGCCAACAGCAAGCACCAGCATGCCTATGTGCATGTTCTCACTCTAGCAAATGGAAGCTACACCGTGATAACTAAGCCGGCAGTAAAAGTAGAAGGAAGCTACTGTGGGTTTGGCTTTCATTTACCATGGAGTAAGAGCATGCACATGAGCAATTGCCATAGAGCAGCTAATAGGTAACATATACACATCCCTTTTTACTTCATGGAAACCTCTTCATGTGCCTGTGCCCTTAAGCATTGACGACCAGGCTCCACAGACTTTTTGAAACAAAAGATAGACATGCTTTATTTCAGTAAGCAGTCATCAGGCAAGTGTCAACAAAATGATTATAATGGGTGAAAAGCAACTGGGCTCCCGGTGGAGTAGCTGTGATAAACTTGCTTCAGAATGCACTCCATCACCATCTCACTTTCCATAGACACATCCACAATAGTAAGGTTATGTGTTCTGTCATTGTGCCCAGAGGGACATCCACTTTCAAATTCAAAATAGGTTTTTTGCTCTACTCTGTTTTGAGAGACGCATTCAAATGTGGAAGTGTTCTGTATTCTAAATTAATACATTACATGTTAATTGAAAATGTTCTTTGAGCATCTTATATTGTTAAAGTTTGTTCCAAAATACAAAGGACAGATGTGTATGTGTGTGTATGTACTTGCGTAGCTAAATAATACTTGAAATACAGTACAAACGTATTATGGTGCCAGTCCTCCCCTTATTACATGTTACAAACTACAATCATAAGCTGCTGTTTTAATTAGCCTAGCATTCAACAACAGTGTACAGCTTGAAATTATTTTAGTTTTAGACCGTTATGGACAAGAATTAGATGACTGGTCTATATATCAAACCAAGAATTTTACCAACCCTCTCCTAATAGACTTATTTCATTTACTGATGTCCAGTTGTGCATGGGCTTCCTTAAGATGAGCAACTTTAGATGTTTTATGAATCTGAAAAAGAAAAACTGTTAAAAATCCTACTGGGAATAGCATCAGTAGCATAATTAGGGCTGGGCAACCATGGTACCAGACCAGGTTGCTGACTTAGAGGGAGTGTAGAATAGAGGGTCCTTAGGGAGTCTGTGCAATGGTGGTGATAGCAGCAGCCAGATGTACAGGCACTGCAAAGCTGCTGTGGCTGTAGTAGCAGCTGGGGGTGGGTAGACCCCTCCAGCCACTTTTATGGCCCCCACAGTTGCCACTTCACTCACTGTCAAATTCCCTGCTACCCATTGCCAGCGTTGGGAGCAATTGGCACCACTCAGTGGTGGAGGTGGGCAGTGGGAATTGACTCAGTGGTGAGGGAAGCAGTAGCAGCAACTGCAGTAGGAGGGAGCACAAGAGTGCCTGGCTATTACAGGGGGGGCACAAAGTCACCAGGTTTGGAAAACATTGGCACCGGTGCAAAACTACTTATACCTCTGAACAGAGTTACAGTTATGCTTGGTATTTACATGTTACTGGGTAGTTTCTTAGGGAAGCTCAGCCTTAAATCTGATTTTCTTAGGTTTCTAACATACATATAAACTTGTTATTAATATTTATTATTGATATTGTAGCATTGCCTAGAGCAAGGGTCAGCAACATTTTTGCTCAGAGTACCAAAATCACCCCAACCTCCACTCACGCCTCGACTTGGCATGCCAGAGATGGGGGAGCCACAAGGGGCCTGTTCCTTATTGCTGGCAGTGGCTGCAGCGCTCCAGGTGGTTAGCAGAGGAGGGGCAAGGGTTGTGCTGCCCCAGCCACTCTCCCACCATGTGATGTGTGTGCACCCACCACCACCACAAAGTCAGTACCAGGGCTCTGGAGCCCAGTGCAGCTGTTTGTAGCCTCGCAGCTGCCTGCCACAGCCAGTCTGGACTCTGGGCAGCTGTAACTGATGGGGGAAGACTGCAAACAGCTGTGCCAGGCTCCGCAGCCCTGGCACCAGCTCCATGAGAGTGGCAGCTCCCCACACGCCTCTGGGCGGATGGTGGGGGAGGAGCCACAGTTGTGCTGCCCCAGGCTGCTTCCTGACCATACGTCCAGAGGTGCGTGCACAGCTGCTGCAGCCAGGGAACTGGTGCTGAGGCTGACTGCAGCCAGTCCAGCCTCTGGGCAACTGCTGGTGGAAGCTGCCCAGAGTCCAAGTCAACTGTGGCATGCCGAGGAAAATGGTCTCATGTGCCATGCTCTGGCACGTGTGCCAGAAGTTGCTGATCCCTGGCTTAGAGTCCCTCATCAGTGTTGTATGTAGCAATGCATGGGTAAATTCTGTGCGTGCAGAATTTGCTAGAGTGTGGCCCACATAAGCATTCATCATTTAACTGAATAATCTTCTGGTGTGACTAGGTAGTAAACTTTCTGGTCTGGCTTAGTGGACTTTATCTCGGGTACTGGGATTATTCAGATGCTGATCCTGCAAAGATTTAAGGGTGGGCACAAGTTTATGAACTATGAGGGTCTCATTGGTATCATCACCTTATGCTAAACATGGAGGTGAGTCTAGGTTGCAGGTCCACACCAGTGTTCCCATCTATAAGCCATACTAGCTAAAAATCTCAGTGTAACCCATAATGAACCTCCACAGTGTTTCCAACTTATTGCACTACTTCTCACTACATTCTAGCTGTGTGTGGTCTGGAGCCTGGGCTTTGCCATGCTTGTTATATATTGTAAAATCCCAAATGAGTGTTTAAAATTCATTCTTACTTTAAACTAGACATTTAGCAACTAGATACTTAGTAACACCCAAAAGATACCTGCGTCTTTTGTGTATTACAGTGTACCTACTTGCTTTTTAAACAATTTAGTGCTGCAACACACTAGGGATAAGCACCTTATAAAAACCTAAAATAGATTATTCGGAAGTGCTGTTCACATAATTGGGTATTGCCCAAACACTCACAAAAGCTTTTTATACTACCTGATAAAAACTGGTAGGGTTGTGCTTCCAGAGGAATGCAGCAGCTAAACTTTCTTTTCCAGATGCTGAATATTTTTTTAACCTGCCATAAAACAGCCACTTTAATAAATGGATTAAATTTGAAAGGTTTCCTAGTTTTCACTATATCTCCTGTATATGACTCCATCCTTTGCTGAATGCAGCTTTGTAACTTCCAGCAGCAATGCTCCTCTGAATTTTAGGAACCCTTATGTTCCTTATGTTATAAGGAGAGCTGATGAAGAAATTCTGACAGCAAAGTTTTGATTTTTCCAATGGGAAAATTGATATTAAATGGTTTTGTTTTGGGGTCAGTTCAACCAAGATCAAAATATTTTGTTTGGTTAAACAGACCTGACATCTCTTATGGGGACATCAGATTCCACGAGTCAATTCAGCAAAGCTGAAAAAGTGCAGGAATCTGTTTTTATTTTGTTTTTTAATGTCTGTTCCAGGGGAAAAAAAATTAACTTCACTTTACAGATTTGAAAACAGTTGTTAAAATGTTTGCTTTTACTGAAAGAAATGTATCTCCTCACTGTTTTGGCCAAAAGTATTCTCCAGATGCATTAATGTGTTTCACTCTTCCTTTCCCTCTCTCCGGCCAACTAAAACTGGCATATTTGCTATTTGCTTAAAAAAAAAATGTCCAGCTTTACCCTAACCCTTCTTCATCAACTCAGTGCCTGTAGTGTTTCATGTAGCCCTAGTGGATACCCATTGCATGATGGGAGCAAGTGAGCTTCTAAGGAGCAAATACTCTAGTTCTATGTAAATAGTCCTTAGTAATAAAGGAAGGAAGAGAAGCATGGAAATTATTAAATCATACAGGAACAGAAAGGTCCTTAAACAGAGTGCTTTTTTAAATGTTCTGTGAGTTGTTCACAGTTCTGTAATATTAACCCCGACTGTCTTTCACAGTCCAAAGCCAGAGTGGTTAATCAAAACCCATTGGTGCCCCCCTTTTCTCTGTGCATTTATTCATTGCCAGATTCCTCCCCCTTCTCCCCCCTCCCCCCCTTCAGTCTGGGAATGTCAGGTAGGAAAATGCTTCACTCTTATCTAAGGATGAAAAGCCCCAAAACTGGGGCCACATGTTCATGAAAGATTCCTTTGACATTTTTTTAGTCTCTTCCACCCCCATCACAGCAACTAAGGGTAAGTCCCCATGCCCCACGACATTCTGCTGTATGTCATCTTGAATCCAGCGTGAGACTTCAGTCCATTTGGCTCTAGAGAACGGGGCCCTCCGAGGCAAACATGTCACTCCCCCTCCCAAAAGATGGACACTTCTAAACCCTTTGCTTCTGTAGCACAGAGCTGGTTTAGCCTTATGGGATGCTGTGGTGTTAATTTAGTATCCTTCTGGCAGTGGAAGGACTTTAAGCTTTGGATTCTAAGGAGAAGGCACTGATGTGGCTTTGCATCATTTTAAGAATTTCGTACTCACATGTTTTGCTGTTACACTAAATAATATTAATTAAATGAATTATATTAAATTCCCACCTCAGTGCATATCCCACTAACACTAATGAGTAAATATTTAAATCTTTCTATAAATATTGTCCTTCAGTGATTTTTATCGTAGCAGTAAATTACAGTTTTGCAGTGCAGGTCCTAAATAGTGATTTTAACAATGTGTTCAAACCAAACCTTTAAGTAAATTAGAGGAGAAATCTCTTATAAATTATTCTTGACACCATTGTGCTTAAGAACCGTGAATATGGTTCCTGTGCTATACTGTATCATAATTCATGTACATACTTTCTTCATTTGTTCCTGTAGCCCAACCCCCCACTTCTGCCTCTCAGTTGCCATTGTGAAAGCCATTCAGGACATCATCATCTCTTTATTTGTAACACCATAATCTACTGCCCAGTAGAACAACTATAAGAGGCTGACTAAATGGAGAGTATTGCAAACATAAAGAACATTTTTCTCTCTTCCCTCTTCTGATCAAGCTCTTAAAGAATATTTATTAAGAGGCAACATTTTATAGTTGTTTTATGATTATGTGCACATATGTTAAAAGTGTAAACCCCATTTTACGTGCCATAGTAGAGGGAACTGAATCTTCAATGATATTTTTACTTAATAAAGAGATTGTGTATTACCTCAGGTACCGTACATTCTTAAAACAAAGTTGACAGTTCTTGCCATCTGGAAATAACCTGCAGAGGGATGGGAGCTATGTCACCTAATCTGCCTCTGCAGTGAAAGGAATATGTTTTATGTTGACCTAGAGTTTCAGCCAGTCCACAGTGACGCTCTCAGGAAAGAAATGCACACATGTGCAAACTGCATATACATTTCAAGCTGTGCTTCCTGTCCAGGGCTGCTGAATGTGTTTAGAATAAAAGATTCGCTTATATTGGACAAAAAATTATTCAGCAAGAATAAGTTATGATGTGTTCTTGTGGTGTGTCCATTCCTAGCCTAACCACTGGAAGCAGGAAGGGAAATTGAAGATGAAAGGGGATTCTTCCTTCAAAAAGCTCCTTCATACTTGAGAATCAGATGAGCAGGATTAGAGAATGGCACGGTTGCAGAGCACACAGCTTAGGGAGAGAGCCCTAGCAGTGAGTGGGGAGCCCAGCTGCTGGTTACCAGGGCAGCCAGGGTCACAGGTGCTGGTTGCTAGGGCAACTGCTGGAGAGTCAGCTGACAGGAAGGGGCAGGGCCTGGCACATATAAACCCCAGG
>NW_017729022.1:67012930-67015827 GCF_001723915.1 Gavialis gangeticus
GTCAGCTGACAGGAAGGGGCAGGGCCTGGCACATATAAACCCCAGGAGTGAGACAAGGAGGGCAGTGCTCCGCTGGCAGCTGTGGGAGAAGGAGCTCTGTCGGGGCAAGCGGAGTGGAGAAGCCTGACAGCCCGAGCAGCTCCTGTCTGCTGTTATGGGTGGAGAATTCCCTGGTAGGGATTGAATGAGACTTTTCGTTATGGCCCAGGGGCTTGAGTTTTTATTTGTAGTTTCATAAGTCCAGAGGACCGGGTGAGGCTGTTAGGGGTTGGAGGAGGCCTCACAGGTGCTCCACGGTAGCATGGGGACCCTGGCGCCAGAGAGGGCATGGCATTTTTGGGGTGCACTGTCCCCAGTCCCAGGGCAAGGGGGCGGCAGAGTACCAGGAAGGCACGAGACGAGACAGGGTGGTGGAAGCCCAGGGAAGTCAAGGAGAGGGCCAAATTACAACAGGGTCCAGGTCAAAACCACGTCAGTACCATCTGCGAGGCTTGGGCTGCAGTGTAGGGGAAGAAAAGGAGCCACAGATAGTGCCCCCTGGCACCGGGGCAAAAACAATGGGTAGCCTCCTGCTAATTACATCTATTAATTAATCAAGTAAGATCAAGGCATGGCAGGCAAGTAGGCAGGTGGTTGGCCCATAACAGGAGGGTGGAGTCACCAATAGAAAGACTCTAGTAGAGGTACTCCTGTCACAGGCACCAAAATTTATCATAGGCCGTACATTGCCGGGACTCCCTCTGTGCAATTCACAAGGCAGCACAAAGTTCAGTTCCTCAAATTGTAATCAAGTTCAAACACACATGATCTCTTCCTTATAATTTAGAATTAGGAATTTCTCAGTTCCTTGTCTATTTCTGAAAGTACTTACTTTTCAAATGTAATGTTTTACAACTTGGATTATCACAAAGGTATAAGGCAGAAGGCAGAGCCATGTGGCACCATAGAGACTAATTTATTCAGAGAGGTATGAGCTGTTGTAACTCACAGCTGACTTTGTCATATCGTATTAATGGACTTGCACAGGGTGGATATACTCTTCAGGTCCATTCATAACATCTGACAAAGTAGGTTGTAACCTACAAAAGTTTCTGCCTTCTGAAAGAGTCTGTATGGGCATTTTTAAAAAATACCTGGCACTGTGTCACACACATATCTAAAGTGCCCAGCACGGCATTGCGTCTATTTGTATAAACGGTGAAATGTGTATCAGCACTGAAAAAATGGTGGCAGCACCCTTTTGAACTAAAACACATAGAAGGTGTTTTAGTTCAACAGTGCATTGCCTTCATTTTCTTAGCACTGACATGTATTTTGCCATTTTATGCAAATGCTGGGTGCATCTGCTTGCATGCGAAGCAGACTCAATCAATTGAGGCTTGTCTGATGCAGCGCATCTCTGATGCATCACAGCACAAAAAAGTACGTTTACAAATGCCCTTTGTTACCACACTGCCCTGCATTCTGCTAAACTTCACACTAACAAAGCTAATTACCTCTCTAGAGCTGGAGAGGTTGGGGATGGAAATTTCTAATAACCATCACCACATCCAATTTATCCCCCACAACTACAGGATTTCACCATCACTATTTGTTGTTTCTTTGGCTCATTTCATTTTTTAAAAGCTCATGAAATGGGACTTCTCACATTTCCATTGGTAGATTATTTTAAAAATGTAAAAGGATTCCTAGGATTTTTTTTTAATATTCAGCCCACATTTTCTCTTCCTTAATTGCTTCCCACTATTTCTAGTTATATCCCATTGGACTCCCTTCAACATTTTTTCTCCTTGCTTTGTTTTGCCCCATCAAATACACGTGTGCACTTGTTATAGTCCCTCTGAGTTAACATTTAGATAAGCTAATTTTACAAGGCCTCCAGTTTAGTATCACTTGCATGTGTCATTAATATTCTGTTTACTCCCTCTTTCACTAATGAAGGTATAATATAAGACAGGACCTATCACTGATCCCACTAGACACCTCCTACCTACTTGGTATAGCACTATTTATGAGCACTCTTTGTTCTTGGTCTTCAACCAGTTTTCTTTCCCCATGGCAGTATTCTTATCTAAGTCTGGTAAAATATTTTATTTTCAAGTAAGGGCTTGTGAGTAACTAGATGAAAAGTCTTCTTTAATTCCAGCTCCATTATTTGTACAGCATTGCTTTCTTGTTCATTTTGTAATTCTACCCAAAACCAATACTGAATATTGAGCAATCTAGAGGTTGCTTTCTGACCTGAGGATCCTTTTTTTTTTCACCCCTTGCTTAACACCTGTTGCCACAGTGACAAGCACTCTACAAAGGGTGATTTGGATCTGTTCCTTACAAAGGTGATCTATTACTCACCAAAGTATTCTCAGTGATTACACTATGACTCCTCCTGTGCGTAGCTGCTTATTCAGATGAACATTGGATTCATAATCTAACCGTAAAACAGCGGTTCCCAAACTCTGACAGATTACGTACCACCAATTTAAAATGATGCAACCTTAAGTGCCACCAGCAAATTTTTGCCATATAAAGTAATTATAAGGAATCTGTTAACACATACCACTTACAGGTGGTGGTACACATACCACAGATTGGGAACCACTGCCCTAAGCAGTGGCAACACATAGGGGGTGCACGGGGATGCATGCGCACCCCCTGAGAGCACTGGTGCACCCCCTGTCAGGCTGCGCTCCCTGTTTAGGCAACAGGCAGGGGGGCAGGCTAGAGCGCCGGTCCCCCTCTGTGAGCACTGCCAGGAGAGTGGGGCAGCCAGCAAAAGTGGCCACGCCACTTCTGGAAGTGGTCACAGGGGGACAACCCCCCGTCAGTGCGATTATCCGCCAGGGGAACCCCCCACCCCCCAGTCGCTGACTGGTGTCGGGCAGGGAGGGGGGGGGGGG
>NW_017729022.1:67015923-67020449 GCF_001723915.1 Gavialis gangeticus
GGGGGGGGGGGGGGGGCACGTGTCACCCATGGCCCTAAGTAATTAAAAAAATACAAGGATCCAGATTCTGCTATACCTACTCTACATAATATTTTACACTTTAAGAGTGAAGTCAATGGCAGAAGTCCTATTGACCTCAGCAGGGCCAAGATTTCATCCCAGATATCTACCCATTTATGTCAGTTGGTCTTTTTGTGATGTAAGCTGCTGTTCTTTGTAAAAATGGCAGGAGCTAGCTAGATGAGCTGCCTTTCTCCTTTCTGTTAGCTCTTGGATTATTCTCTACATTTTGAGTACAGCTGACATGACACAGCCTCAAGAATCGATAGAAGTTTTGTCTTAGGGCCATAGTGAGGTCCTAAAACCTTACAATGCTATATGCAACTCTGGTTTTATTCCTGTCACCACGTGTTCCTCTCACCACCTACTCCCATGGTATTCTCTAGGTCCCTATTGTGTCTTGTCCTTCTTGGGTCTTAAGTACTCTTTGGCAGAGAAGTCCTATGACACAATGAGGTACAAATCCTGAGAGGCCTACAGGCACCATAGTAACATAATAGTATTTTTTTTTTTCCTCATAAATTGTTTTTCATTTAAGTTAATTTTTGATGGTAGCCAGTGTCATAAAATGTTTTTCCCAATTTCAGTCAAACCCAGGGGTTGACAAATTACCACAATAATGGCTCCCAATCACTTGAAATTTGCTAACATTCTGGGCTTTAACTACAGTGGTCTTTGGCTTGAACATTTCATTACGGCTTCTTCTCTTTCCTTGTATTGCATTATCCTACCAGGGGTTATCTTGCTACTTCTCGATAAATTGCGAAAAATGAAATGGGAGCAGATGTGGAGACTCACAGCTGAAAGAGAGTTAATGAGCATGCTGTCCACCTCATTGGCTGACCAGGTGAGCAAGTAGTCTTGAAGAAACATTGCTTCTTGGATGTGGGATGGGAGGTGTTTGTGTTGCATCCCATGCTCTCTTTATAAGCACACAGAACTTGGTGCACCATCATTGTGGGGGAGATTTTGAATGTAAGGCTAGAGCTTTATCCACAGCACTGAAATTAGCGCACTAAAATTTTCATCTCCATTGATTTTCAAAGGGATACAATTGGAGCCTTTTCCTTTTTACAGTTTTATTTCAGCCTATCTTTCTGTGAAACAAAAGGCTCCAGGCTTTTGAAGTCTGAAAATAACATTTCTTTCTCTATGGACTTTTTTATGGGTGATTCCAGTCCTGGCAGTTTCTAAATATTGCTATTGTCTGTACTACTGCAGCACCCTAAACTCAGTCATTATTGCAGCGGCCCTCACAACACCGATGTGAAATAGGGAAGTGCTATTATTCCTGTATTACAGAATGGGAAGCTGTGACACAGAAAGATTAAGAGTCTGTTCTGAGTCTGATCCAAGGTTTATTAAAGTTTATGGGAAGACTCCCATTGGGGTAGCCTTTGAATCAGGTCTTAAGTGACTTACACAAGGTCACATGGAAAGTTATAATGGGAAGTGAATCCAGATCGTATGAATCTTAATCTGGCACTTTAACTACTAGGGCATCCACACCCACACCATTTCCCACTGTGCCCCTACTTCAGGACAGAACAGAGGGTGCATCTACACGTGGTGATTTAAGGCGCATTAGCCATTTTTAAGGCACATTAAGGACGGAGGTCTACATGTGTGCGCCTTTAATGTGCCTTAAAAATTACGATGTTAGGCAAATTCATTTTTAAGGCCCTTAATGTGCCTTAAAAATTACGATGTTAGGCACGATTAGTTAAGGCGCCTTAAACATGTATGAACGCCTTAAAGAGCCTTAACACTGTGACTGAGTGGGCTGGAGCACAGCCCACAGGATCCCGCACTGCTGCCAGGCACTGCCAAGAAGAAGAAGCAGCGGGTGCTGTTCTGCAAGACGCAGGAGCTGGAGTGGCAGTACCAGCAGCAGCAGTCCCTGTCAGTGTGCAGGGCTGCATTGCCCAGCCGCAAACCAGTCCCAAGGAAGAGGCGCAGGGGAGCCACTAGCAAAGGTCCTGCCCGTGCTGGGCTGCCCTTTTCCCCTGCAGGGAGTCGTGGGGGGAAGTGTTCCCTCTTTCCCTTCTGCTTTGACAGGAGCCCTTGCACCTCCTGCCCCCTCTGCTAACTTACTGCATACTGGTAGGGATCACTGCTGCCAGAACTGCCACTCTACCTCCTGCGTCTGTACCTTGCAGAACACCACCAGCCGCTTATTAGTGGTGCCCGGCGGCAGCACAGGGCCCCATGGGCTCAGCTCTGGCCTTCTTGTTGTCCAATGCTGAAGAGGCAGAAACATGGGGAGAGGGGTTAGAGCCGAGGCTGCACTGGGCCCACCACATCCAGGGGGACTGGAAGCTCCCACCCTCTTGGCCGGCTCTGGGCTGCACTGCCTGGTTATGCTGCTGCAGGCTTCCAGGAGCTGTCTGGGGTACTGACCAGGGCAGGCTGCCCAGCGAGCCACGTTAAGGCACATTAAGGCGTCCATGTGTAGATATGTGCATTATTACATTAGGCTAAGGCGTGTCCACATGTAAACGCAAGCATTATTACATTAGGCTAAGGTACATTAAGTTTAGGCATACATAAATTCACATGTAGACATACCCAGTGTTTGGCTTATATGTTGTAAGTTGATTTGTAGGACTGTTTTACATATGTTTCCTTGAAACATCTACAACTACAGATGGCACAACAGAGTAATAAGTAATACTCCAGTACTTCTTTGTTCTTAAAGAAGGGTAAGTGCCCAGATTGCTCTTTTTTTTCTTTGTTGAAACTTGCTGTACTTACTGTAACAGCAGACATCTCACCATCTGCCATGTTTGACTGTCCAGGGTAGGGGGAACACACTATTATTTTCCAGTGGTACAAAATATGTTTTGAAAATCCAACAGCAATCTGCTAGTTGTCTGTGTTAAGACAACCTCTTCCCCTGGTCTAGTGTGACCTGCCCTCAGGGTGACAGCGCCTTTAACCAAAGCAGAATTTTGAAGATAGGTTTTGTGGAGCTGACAGCTAATGTAATAACGCACTATTTTCCCTGTCTCCAGCAAAAGGAGAGCAGGATGAAGTCAAGCAGTTCAGAGGAATATATGCACCTGTCTCTGATAATGATGTGCCTGATTATTTTTTCTGCTTTTGGGGGTGTTTTTTGCTAGGATATCTTCAATGCAGTCATCAAACAGAACCCCTTCCTTGTCTACCAGCTTCCATGTTTCTGGAATGTACAGCTGTCTGATCATACCCGTTCTGAGCAGTGCTACAGAGATGTGTCTGACCTAAAGGTAAGCTTAACAGAAGCTGCAAGCCCATGGCTTGGATATTGGTTGTGTTTGGGGAGATGATGTGGAAATTTCACAACGGCAGAAGTAAAAGGTACATCCTTAAATAAGAGAAAGCAGATGCAAGTATTACATTTGTTCTTTGTAGAGTACAAGAGAAGGTCAGAAAAGGAAGGAAACGAGGGCTAGGTACAGACATTTGAAAAGCCAAAGGTAGAATCAATCTAAGTTATGTGTTTTTCTGTAAGCTGTGTAGTTTAAATTGGTAGTGAACAGAACACACATTTGCCTAAGGGGGCAGAATCTTAGACTGGGTTCTGCCATTTCTAAACCAGTCTGTGCGCGTCAAACTACTGTTCTGTTACAGGTATAGACCAGTATCCAATCACTTACACCGGTAAACCGGTAAAAGGGGGGGGGGGGGGGGGGGGGGGGGGGGGGGGGGGGGGGGGGGGGGGGGTGTTGAGCCTTTTGGTAGTCATGAAAGCAAAAGATAGAGAACACTTCCTAGAGGTAATCTGGTTGCACTCAGATGAGGCACTTCCCCGTCATTTAAACCCTGTATGTCTCTACCAAGGCACTTTTTTCTGAACTGCTACCCTGCTGCTGTTCCAGTTCTTAACTACTCCTGAACAAGCAGTGACAGCACCCCTTGCATTTTGATCAAAAAGAAAGAGTTTTTAAACAGAGTTGATTTATAAAGAAATTTTGACAAAGAGGACCAAAAGAATGTTGTAACTGTGAACCAAATTGCCATGACGTACAATGATCCAAAATCAAAGGGACCATATATAGTCCTTATTCAGTTTTAACTAACTCTATACTCTAACAGACTTCCACTGGTAACACGGGCTTTTCTTGAGCAAGGGCTTAGTAGAAACCAAGTAAAGACCATTGGTTTTAATGCAAAACATGTAGACCTACTATACCAATATACTTTCCAGTAACCTGTATTTTAAGACACAGTGCAGAAGAGCTAATTGATATCAAGTTAATAGGAACAAGATTTTGGCCCCACTATAGTCAAATAGAAGTTTCTTTGACTTCAGTGGGACCAAGATTTTACTGGAGGTTATTTAGAAGTATAACACCTTCTAGGTCACATTACAAATTGTTGGCTGGCTGAAGGAAGAGGAAGATGATTAAAAAGACAATATATATTAGGACCCTATGACTGACCCTATAGTGCAGGGGTGGCCAACTTGCAGCTCTGGAGCCACA
>NW_017729022.1:67020574-67046291 GCF_001723915.1 Gavialis gangeticus
GCTCTTCAGAAGTTAATATGCATCTCCTTGAATCTCTGCACAAGCACACGGTGACCAGCTTCCATTTGAGCTTGTCCTAATTGGAAGCTTGTCACCATGTGCTTGTGCAAAGTTTCAAGAAGGTGCATATTAACTTCTGAAGAGCCGCATGTGGCTCTGGAGCCACAGGTTGGCCACCCCTGCTATAGGGGTAGAAGTCTAAAATAAAGCAAGGAAGGAAAAGTACAGCAGATGCAACATAGTAAATGAGGAGTATTAGACTGCTCAGTGAATGATCATAAATTAGTTTCTAATTGTAGTATCTACGTTTTAAAGCTTTTAATGAGTTCTGTAGTGTTTGATACATTAGAAAAGAAGTTGGATGGTTTTAAACAACTACAGCAGACTAAAATTAGTTATGCAGTATTAAGTTTGAAATGTTAGACTAAAATTTGCATGCAGGATATCCAGAACTGGAAGCTATTTAGACTTCTAGAGGGTCCAATTTAATGTAATGTGCCTAGACAGCAATACACTGGCATTGACTGGATAGCCTGTTCAGAAACAGTACTGGATAAACATTGTAAATGATTTTTGTTGACTATTTTTTTTCAAATTTTACAAAAAATTACTTTGAGTCCCTTTGTATTGTCATCTGAGGATGTTTTGGCAGAAGACTTCACAGGTAGAAATATTCGCATAAGCAACACATTTTGGATATATAAAGACAAGTCATCACAAAAGTTGTATTTATCCAGTCAGTTGAGATAAACATGTCATGTTCTATTCAATCAAAGCTAACCAACACAGGTTGAATTTCATAGGTCAGATATTTGCAACAAATGGCATACAGATGATCTAGAAACCAAAATTTTAAAACAAATACAATGGAGTCAATAAGCCTTTCATTGCTGGTTTCTAGGCAGCATCCATGCAGGGATTCACAGTGCCATAGCACTGCCCTGTGATAAAGTGGTGGCATACATTCTGGCCCCTCTGCTTTCCTGGTGAAAATCATGTATGAAGGTGATTGCCAAGATCAAAGCAAAAAAGAGATCTCAGTGTAGAAGAGAAAATGTTATGTAAAGGAAGAACTTCGGAAAAATGGTCCTGTTGTGCAAAAATTTTAATATAAAACAGAGCGTTAATACATAAGTTCACATAAATAGCTGAGGCACCCGTGGTGGGTTACCAAATTTATGCTGACAAGTGTAATTTAGTCTCAGTTCTTTATTATTGTATTTCATAGCATGCTACTAAATGTATTGTCTTTGTCGTGAGTCCCTCGAAGTGCCATAGTAAGGGGGATGAAGTCAAGCACAGTAGGTGCACTATTACTCTAATGGGGCTTTATGTGTCGTTAGTCACACAATTTGCAGTGCCATTCCATGTGTGAGTAGGTCCTTTGCTGCTGCTCTTATTGCCGTTGGCAATGCATTGCTCACACATGAAGTGGCACTGCAGATTTCACACTTTGCCATTCAGGCAGCCTAAACCTTCTCTCTCAGGTTGGCTCCCCATTACTACCTATCTTCAGCTAAGAGTTCAGAAGCTTTAGGGCAGAATCCTACTTCACTTCAGATGTTTAAATGGCACTTACCTCTTCATGTATGTGCCATTTTAAATGTTTATACACAGTTTACAATCCTTCTCCCTCTGTAGTGTGGACACAGAAGCATTTGCATAGCTTCTGGCAGGCCAGGTTCTTTGGGTAGTTGTGATGTCTTTTACTAGACCAATAATGGCCTGTCTATGTCTTTAGACCAACACAGCGACAACCAAAAACCCAGCTGCATGGCTTCTGGGAATTCAGAGTAGGCTGTGCACTGGCCAGGCAGGTATATGGCTCTATATATATGTATTCCAGGTGAACTTAAATTACAAAAATGTAGGTGGGCAAAAAACCCATAGCTAACAGGTGTTGCATGCTAGAGGAAGGCCTACTCATGCTTTAACCTCAGAAGTATTTGCCTCAAGGATTAGCAGACAGGTTCTAAGCCCTCTTCATCCTGAAGAGGTTTGAACCTGTTTCTCTCTAACTTCCACCAGGCCACAGGCTGGGAATTATCCTTCCCCTCTGCAGCCCTCTTGTGAAGCTGTCTTCTGGACAGCAAAGACAGGGACAAACTTAAGGCCCAGAAGAAGAAAGCAAGCCTGAGGGTGTGTAGCTCAGTGGATGGATACTGCTCTGGAAGAGATAATGGTTGGGTTTTAGCCTGGACCCTTGTCACCCACACAGGCTGAAACCTCCCCATTGCTGTCCATGTAGTGAATATTACATACATTTATAAATATTAAATGAGATGCCAGAGCTCTTACTCAGGCATTTGGGATTTACTCCCTAGTTCAGCAAGGTACTTAAGCAAATATGTAATTTTAGGCAGGCGAGTACTTCCTTCGGCTTTATGTGGACTTATTCACATGCCAAAGGCTGGGTATATGCTTAAGTGCTTTACTGTATCATGTCTCAACAAAGGCTTAGTGGCTCAGTTGTATAAATATTGATTATAGTAAAGTTATTCCAATTTATACCAACTGAGGCACTGACCCATAACATGAGACTACTGCGATGGGGTTTTATCTTTTTTCTTGTATTTGTGATAACTTGAATTTATGGATTAGCACTGTGAGATGTAGCCAGAATCAGTGCCTAGGAAAATGTGAGCTATTTGGTCTGTTTGCTATGAACAGCAGATATAGTAAACACAGCCTTAAAGTATGTATGTCTTAAAAATCTGTAAATTAGTCCATTTCCATGGCTTTTAATATATATGGCATGGCACAAGAGATTTGGCACATCTTGTATTTCATGGCAAATAAGGCTGGAGTGAAGAATAAGGTAGTAGAAACCTCCAGGGGAAGAGAGGGAAAAAGATAAATTGTTAAGTTTGTGCTGGAGGATTAAGAAGGATGGCAGGAGGAAGGAGGAAATGCAGGAAAAGATTTAAATTCCAGACTAATGCTGGCCCAGCCTTGGTATTCCTCAAAGTCAAATGAAACTGCATTTCTCTTGTCAAGCTGAAAAGACACCAATTTAATTCCATCTGGTCTCCAAGTCCATGGGATTTGAGGATTTGTCATCATTATACACAACATTATGTCAAATAAACTTAGGGAGGCCTCATAGTTGGCTGCTTTTCAAGTATGTACACACTTCCCTGATGCTCTGTTCACATCTCAGCATGATGGAAGCACGGTGTGGCCGGCATTCTTTATGAAGGTATATGAGGCATTTGTACATTTTACAAGAGACAAATAGAATTTCTAATCATGATTTTTCTCCATTTATTGTCCCCTAAGTTGCATCTATGTCTTGAAAAATATTTTTTTGTTTTAAGTTAGAGAGGGTGAAATCCTTTGTTGTTCAAATCAGCTAGGTTGATTGACAGCAGCTGAGGATCATGCTAAAAATATTCAGTTTGATTTTGGGACCTAGGAGGCTTTGTTAGAGCAGGCATAAGAAAGAAAGGGAATATTTATAACTATATTTTAGTTTTTAACTGGTCACTGTTCTTAAACACTGTTTCATCCAATATGGACAGCACTTTAAACTTTTTATCTGTCAAATAACTTACCGGGCACCCATCTCACATACTGATGAAGAAAGCCTTAAAAACAGCTAGACTGAACACTTAAAATACCTTTTATCTGCTGAGATTGTCACGAGGAATCATAGTTTTAAATAATAATTTCATAAACATATATCATTTCCCTCCCCCTCTTGCATCTGTTGTAAGGTTTCTTCATATGCAATAAGACCACTTAGAAAATTAAAATTTTACTAGAGAACAAGTAAAAGAAATTGGTTAAAGAAAGAGAGTTGAATGTTAGTTCTTCACTTAAATATTGCCTCTGATGGGCTTTGGAGCTTAGACGGGTTTATTTTTGCTCTGTATTTCTCACATCTGGAAAAATTCTCAGAAGGTGACATGGTGGACTGGGTAAGAGGTGCCAAAGGACTGATATACCTGCTTTATAGTTAACAGCTATCTTTCTAATGTACCCATCTCTCCACTTCGAGCACTTAGAGGGCTCCTTTTACTGTAGTATGTCAGGCTAGGCATTTGTGTGATGCAGGTACATATTCTGTTACTCTGATCCCTGAAGCTGGTGGAGCTCTGACTGGAAGAAGTGGTTCATGCACAAGGAGAACCTTGCTGGCGTGTGTTGTGTATTTGCTTTTCCCTTTTGCTTAAGGGTGAGCTCTTATCTGTGAAGAAATTTCAGTTACCACGGCCTGGCAAAGACTGAACAGCAGTGGAAGTCCTACTAAAGAAAATAATGAATTGTGATGTCTCCAACAATGAATTGTGACCTCACTGAATGAGTCGAGCATGAAGAGAAGGCTCGTTGTCAAGGATACAATTCCTAGTTACACACAGGTGTTCCGTTAATCATGAGTAAAAAACCTAGGAAGGTTCAATAGGAATTTACTATATTGCTATGTTTTACCATAAATATTTCTTGAGTTATGTTGATTGCCTTTTAAATTGACTTTAAACACTACTGACATTGAATTAACAGGAAGATAGATAACGATCCGAATAAATCTCCTTTTTGAAGCAGCTTTATGTGTGTCACTCTTCCCCTGGAATGTCTTCCTAGATTGTCTACAAAAGTTTGTGATACATCTAAATCTTAACCCAAATGCATCATTTCACTTCTGTCTGAATCATAATCTACTTTACCTCTTGCTTTTCCAATACTAAACTGCACAGCTTAGCCAAAGCACCTCCATGCTGACCTTCCCTGTACTGCACACTCGTACCTCTTAATGCCTCTCAGAAAGAACCATGTTTTCAGGTTTGGGGTTTTGTTGCTTACCCATATTGAGAAAAAAAAATCCCTGTAGAGAAGTATTGTGACATATTTCCAGGATCAAAAAAGAGGACACCTGTGGGGGGGAGGTGGCTGTGAGCTGGCAGCAGGGGGAAGTAATGTGATTGGGGGGGGCGGAAGGCAGTAATATGCCTGTGCCCTGCCGGTGCCCCTCACTCCTGACCCGCAGCCCCCTGCCCCCCCAGCCCTGCTGGTTCCCCTCACTCCCAACCTGCAACTCTCCCCCCCAGCACTGCCAGTGCCCCTCACTCCCAACCTGCAGCACCCTGCTGCACAGCCCTGCTGGTCCCCCTCACTGCCAACCCAGAGCCCTTTGCCTTCCCCCAGCCTTGCTGCCTGCATGCGCACACGTGTGTGCACACACACACGCTCTTACTTGCTGGGGCCAGTGGACAGAGGACATGACTCCTGACAGCCAGTCACCTTGCCCACTGCTCCCAGCCGTAAGCAGTCCCAAGCTGCTGGTGCCCGGGAAAACAGAGGAAGAGCAAAAAAATTTGGTCTCATTTTAAAAACCCTCCTGGACATGACAACAGGAGGTCAAAAAAGAGAACATGTCTGGGAAAACCCAGATGTATGGTAACCCTAATTAAAGTGCTTTCACTTGTGAGCCAGCTAGGATATGAATGTTGTTCTTCAGCATGAAAAGACACATAACTAACCCAGGCCGTAAACAGGCTTCTCAGTTGAGGCAGTCCTGATTATCCCTGGTTTGGCTTGGATCAAAACAGTAGCTGCACAGCCATTTACACTGTAGCCCATCTAAGCTGCAGTGCTGCTCCTCTGCCAGTAGGTGGCCAGTGGGAGTACACAGCCTGACAGACTTGTCCCTAGAATGTCCCACAGTGAACTTACAGATGTATACAGTGAAGTCCCAGGGAAACATTTTAGCAACTTATTATCTTGCATACTTAACAGGTACTTGAAGTGAGACAGTGGACATGTATCTTGGATCCTGAGACAAAAGGCTTTCTCCTGGGGGAAATGTGACGTCTGTTTACAGCCCCCTGTGCCAACAAAGGGAGATGTTTGCCATTTTAGTCTGACCTAGAGCACTGTTTAACAGATAGAAAGATCTGGTTACGTAAAATTAACCTAAAAGACCCTGTGCTATTGGTGTTAAGCATTGCTCATGAAATTAAGAGTGACATTGGGCAGGAAGTGATTTTTACTGTCCAGCAAAAGTTTTTGAGACATCAAACCTTTTTTTCATTCTGCATAAGGATAAACTGAGACCTTTTGCAAAAAAACTAAAGGGACACAGACACACCCTAATAGCTAATAGCCTACCAAGTATGGTACTCAACAGGGGATCACCTTCTCCAAATTTGACAGAGCAGGATCTTGAATCTGGACCTTCCACCTTCCAAGTGAGTGCCCTATGCAGTGAGCTACTGGTCTGTCTTTCTGTAGGTGCTACTCTTTACACTATTTGAACTTTTTACATTAAGCAGTTTTTGCATTAAAAATAAATAAATAATCCTGGGTTCAGATACTAGAACCCAGCATTGTCCCCTCTCAATTCCAGCCAGTAAGCTACAGAGGTACATTACCTCACATTGCTTTCTGCCTGTGAAGAAAGGCTCACTTAAGCACTGTGGAATTGGCATAGATATAGCGCTCCTTAACTATCTCACAGAGCATCTGTGAGCTTTAATTAGTAATGTTTGTGCAGACCTATCTAAAAACAAGGCTCTTTAAACCTAAATTATTCCTGTTTTCTGCCCCTTTAGCCTAGGAAAGAGAGAGCCACCAGGAAAAAAAACATTATCTTTCCTGCTATCTGAGATCTGCTGATTTCCACGGGGCACAGACAGGTTGAGAGGTTCTTAACAGCTTTCAGTAGAGGAAACAAATGGAAGGGATTGTGGCAAAGGGAAGATTTGGTATAAACATTTTCTGCAGAGAGAGAGAAGGTGATTTAGAAAGAAAATGAGTATGAAGCTACCCAGAGAAACTGCGTTCTGCTAGAGGGCATGGCTTAGTGGTCTAAATATCTGATTTGAAATATTTAGTCTCCCTGGGGCAACTGATGTATCTCAGAACTCCCTTGAAGCAACTTGAAACCTGGGAATATTTGCTCAGATCTTTGTCCTCAGCTAAGCTCCATTCAATTTACTGTGTGAATTTTTAGGCATGACCTTAAAAATTCAAGCTCTGTGGCCTATGTGGATATTAAAAAAACATGGTTTTAAGAGCAGGAATCTAGACTTGCACTGCTATACAAATTCCCCCTTCCCCACCCCCCTTTTATTCCATTATTGCCGAACATCCTCTGTTGCCTTCCACCTCTGGCTTAACTGCAGTTCCATGATGCTCCAAATATGTAATGGGTCAAGTACTTTAGGGCCATAAAATGCTGTATAAATGTAAGCTATCATTACTGTGTACTCCACTTCACTTGGACGCAGACTATGTGGATGTATTCCAGGAGACTGACTGAGTCTAATTTCAGTGATAGTAATGGCTGCTGATTAACTGGGGTGGTATTAGCAGAAATTCAGACAGTGCCAAGTTACTTAATGATGATTAACCAAGTGTTAAATAGGTGTGGAATTCTAGGTTCTGATTTTTACTGCCAAGTAAAGATTAAGGAGTACATTTTCCTTTGTTCTCAGGAGGCCTTGGTCATGGGTTGCAGGGTCCATGGGACGTGGTCACAGACACCATTGTTCATGAGATGTTCACAAGCAAACTGTTCCGGTTACAGAAGTTATGTGCTCTATCTCCAGTAGTCTACTCCCCATGCCCCCAGATAGCAGAGTTTTCAAGTCCAGGAAATTGAAGCTATCTTTCTTTTTGGGTTTTCTTTTAAAAAGCTAGAAAAATTAAAGGAAAACAATTAATAAAATATTAAAGCGCAGTTGTATCTGGGAAAGGGGAGTTGTATAAAAATATATAGTATTTTGGTATTTTAAATTAATTTTGCTTTTTCTAAGGTCCTTCTCAAAGTCAGCTCCATTTGCAGGCAAAGATTTTTTTTCCCTACCTGTCATATCCACCAACTCAACTATAAATCCTGAATAGTCGAACCAAATTCTTTCCATCTATCCTCATGCAAACAAAAGATGTTATAGACACATTATGGCTGCAGCTACCCTGTACAAACCTATTGTCTTCATAATATGCCTTCAAGGGGAGATTATGCCAGTCCACCTATGGCTAATGTTGTTGCTCTGGTGTCTTTGGCCTGTAGAAGTTCTGCTCTTGGTGAAGAGGCACAAGACCAAATTAACCAGCTTTACTCTGAGCATTGCATGAATTTGTGGGGCTAGCTAGCCGTTAGGGGAAAAAACATATTATCTATGTCTGTATTAGGAAATAAAACTATTTCACACATTCGGTGCCTTGTGAAACCAGCTGTAGTTTCCCTTTTTTGTACTTTCAAGTATCACAGGGTTTTTCTTTAATCACCCTTTTTAAACCATCCCTACCCTTTTAGTAGACTCACTTTGTGCTTTTCCTGGTGTCCTTGCTATGGTTTTCTTTATATCCTTTAAGCACGTTGACATCTGCTGTCCTTTTTGATAAAAATCCAGCTTTTCTGGACAGTAATCAATTCCATTCAGCTTTCTTCAGCTCACTCCAGGCAGCTTTGACATCTGTACACATGCAGCATCTTGACACACATTTCAAATCTGATCAGATCTCAACCACCAGGTCCTTGACACTTACCAGCTTGTGTACATGCAACAACTTTTCAACTGCAGTAGCAAAGAGACTCAGAGCTGACATCTGCAGTTGTCTGGATTTGACATCATTACCCACAGGGTGGAATAGAGGCATCATGGAACCAGCATCCTATTGTGATGTGACGTGGTGTATGATGATGAGAAATCCCTGCAGGGAAGGGGAGCCAGTCCTAAAAACAGAAATTTAGCTCATGGTCACTGACCATGATTCAAATCAAACCCCAAGGTGAGGATTTGGGGTACACAGGTAGGAGACAGGATGCCAATCACAAAGGAAATTATCCTGGTTATAGGAGTAGCACAGAAAATGCTTAAAAGATTTAATTGACAGGTCTTTTTCTTCTCGTTTTCCAGTGTCTCTGTTTTTCTGGTTTTACCCTTACAGCAAGTCATCAGCAGATCAACAAAACCCATTCCATGCCCATTTGATGAAACAGCATACTAGAATCCTTTAAAACTCTTTAGCAGGCATTTAGATTTCCTTCAGTCCCTTGTTTGTATAATATTTATCTGTTTCCCCTGAGATAAGATTCAAACTAGGCTTTCAGGAGGCTCAATGCCCTCTGCTGCAGCTAAATGCAGTCGAATGAAACAAGTCAAATTCTTTTCAAAGGAGGGAGGTTTCGAGATTCATTTATACTGAGGAAATCTACAAATTTAAATTTGTTTCGGATCCCAGCAGAAATGGATAAAGTTCCCTTTGGTTTCTGTACAATATGCATATCTCATTGCATGATATAGCAGCATGTAATCTGAGCGTTAAAACAGACACTTACATGGACAGAGACCAAGTACAATGACAAAAAGCAGTGTTACCTAACAATGACTCTTAAAGCAATATCTTTGCTCTAAGTGATCTCCCAGGATCATACCATACATTAATAACTCTGTATTATGATTGAAGGTGTTTTTTACTAGAAAGAGAATCATTCTCCTTTACAAATATGTTCCTCTTTCCCAGAATTTGAATTTACATCACCACAAGGTTCTTTGAAAGCTTTATTGTTTCAGTAGCAATATCCAGGACAGAAATGTGTAAAGTCTTCCATATAAGAAAAGAAGTATGTATGAACTAGCTTTACAGCCTAGAACTGCAGCAGCCATTCCTAGCTCAGCAACTAGCAGTATACGAATGATACCATGCCATCACGTAATTACTTTAATGGATGAGCAGAACCTCCATAACTCCCCTGTTGGAAATAGTCCCAGAGGAGATACTTTGAAAAAAAATCCCTTTAGAAGCCACAAGGATAAAATAGAATACAACGCATTCATTTTAAATCCAAAATATCACCTCTATAAAATAAAATCATTCTAGCAAGCCACTTCTGGCTTTTCCTTACTTTCTTCCTTAGGGCCTCATTTGTATTACTTCATCAGAATAGCATAAAGTAGTCTTAGTGGAACTGAGAATCAGATCCTTTATAGCTGAAGTAGAGTTAAATCTAGGCCAGCAAAGGAGGAGTCATCTCAAAGTAATGGCTGAATACCTGCCGGCACTTGGACTTAAAGGAATGAAGCTTAGTGCAGCACATCTAAGGGCAGTCAAATTCTCATGAAGCAATAGGAAGTGAAATTGGCTGATACATGCTAGAGCTGGTCTGTTTTGGAACAAGGTCAAAGGCCTCCCCATGCCTACTATGGTTAAGACACAAGTTCCTGTAGCCAACAAAATGCAAGGGAATGACGTTGTTATCATCACATGCGGTTTTTTTACCTCCTTTTTCTAAATAACATAGTATTCATTTGAGTCAACAAGGGATGCCTTTGGCATAAGTTTGGGATGAACTTTGAACTCATAACTCTGGAGTCATAAGGAGACATCTTAACCATCCTATCATTATATACCTTAATTTGGGACAAAAAGATGGTTAAAGGACCCAGAAATTCATGAAGAGGTTCACTAATGTTAGATAGTAAATACTTATCATTAGTTGGTATGGTCACAGGGAAATCACAGACCATGGCTTTTATTCTCATCTTTTTTATCTATTGCTTTCATCAACTACATCCATAACTAGTCTATGACAATGTACGTGCAGTGTTGCATCACATAGTAGAACAATATACTAACATAGCTGCTAGTATGCTGTTCATATAGTAATATTGTATGGGATACATAAAACCATGGAAGCAGTATTTGTAATTACGTATACAATATACTGTAAGGCCTTCTCAAGAATGAGGTAAAAAGAGATGTATTTACTTATTTATTGGTTTGGTTTTTGGTTTCTGGTTTTCAGTTTTCCTGAAGAGGGAAGCATATCCTTGTGCAATATAAAACTGTTGGATAGAGCAAAACTACTTGCTGATGACAGGATCTGTTTCCCCATTTTTCCCCATACTAGGTGATTCACTGGAACTCACCAAAGAAGCTACGAGTGAAAAATAAGCACGTGGAATTTTTCCGTAACCTTTATTTGACATTCCTGGAGTATGATGGGAACCTTCTGAGGCGAGAACTCTTTGGCTGTCCTAGTGAGGCTGACATCAATAGCGAAAATGTAAGTGGGATGTGTGGGGCTTGATGTTGAGAAGATAGTTTCTTTTTAGCACACAGCCAGTGTGAAAGATTGCAAAGTTGCTTGTATGCAGGAGATACTGGCTTGGGACTTAGATGTGCTTTCAGTTACAAGCCTACCGTGGATGTATTGTATGACCTTTAACAAATTACTTCATCTCTCTGTGCTTCAGTTTCCCATCTGTGAAATAGGGTTAATAATCCCACTTTTTTCCTACCCTTGTCTGCCTTATCTAGGGTAGGATTTCCAAAAGTTCACACATTGAAAATCAATGGGATCTGTCCTCCAAAAAAACAAAAAAGCCTCGTCCTTAGACCTTAAGCCAGCAGTTCTCAACCTTTTAAGACTTGAGGTGCCACTCTCATTAGACTCAGGCACCCCTCAGAAAACACCAGCTCTTGGTTTTCACTCTTGACAACAGAAAAAGAACAGAGCATTGCTTCTGTTACGCAGAACTCAGGAAGACCACAGCAGGTCAAAATATTTTTAACACCATGAATTCCAGTTTGAAAACTCAGGTTTTCTTGTGAATCCTGTTTGTACATCTAACAGCGCTAACATTGCATGGCACCTCACAGCATCCTTGAAAGGGTCTCAAGGCACCCCAAGGTGACAAAGCACCCTGGTTGAGAATCATTGCCTTAACTAAATCAGAAGCAGGGGTTCTCTCTCACAGTGTATTTGTACAGCACAGTGGGGCCCTGAGCTTATCCCTTAGGTGATACTTCAATACAAATACTGAAGAAAAAATGAAAACATCAAGATTGCTGCCTTTGGAAGTCATAGCTGTCTTTTCCACATATGCTGGAAGATATGAAATAAGTTAGCACTTGAATGTAAATCTGTTTTGTGAGATTGAGTAGGTTCCTTCCTTAGTAGCTGTGTGCAGCTCCCCCGCACCCTCCCAACAAAGTGCAGCAGGAGTGTTATGAACAGCAATGTAAAATTTGTAATCAGAATCTGTCAGATGAAGTGATTCTTTGAATATTGTTAAAATCGATAACATTTTTTACAGGTGTATATGTGTGTCTGTGTAGCTCACTGGTGGGGTGGTCAGGAGGTCTGCACACCTGCCAATGGCTTCCGCTCCGCCTTCAGCACCTTTTGATGTTAAGTTTGCTTTTACAGGAGGAGTCTCCACGGGTCTACGGCTGTCTTGTGAGGCAAGCAGACCAGTCCATCTGCCCCGTCAAACCTGGGCATCCTTCTCCACTCACGCTACAGCTCCTTTAAGGAGATGCTTTTGTGAGTTGCCATGTCCTAGTTGGGGTCACGCTTGACACAGCCTGACCCCCATTTGCCCTGTGGATCTGCCCTCTGACTGGGTCTTTTGTTCAAGCCTCAGCTTTCAGGGACTTCGCCATTCCTTACTAACAGTTCCCCCTGCTGGGGAATGACTGCACTGGCACAATCCCTGTCCCTCTCCCTCGAGGGGTTAACTTCAGGCATTTACTGCCCAGGGCACTCTCCAGTGCCCCTGTCTTTGGGCTCCTCTGTCCCCTCGCAACTACAACCTGATCCTCCGGTTGCCAACAGAAATATAGGGCACCTACACATGTGCAGCAAGGCTGCTCAGCACATCGGAACAGACTCTATTAATCAGGTCTGCTGGAGTATGGTAATTACCGCATTCCTGAATTATCAGCTGAAAAATGGCAGCAGGGAACACTTTAACTAAAGCTCGTTTTACGAGCTTTACTTAAAGCACCCCACCTGCCATTTTTCAGTGTGGAGACGCTGATACACGAGGCACTCCAGGTGCTTTAATAAGAGCGGCTCCACTCTAATTAAAGCCCCTCCCGAGCACCTCTATAAACACCCCTAAATGCAGCCTGCCAGCTATGAAAATTAAATTGCTTTAACCCCAGGGTATTACTTTCTCCTTCAGCTATGAGTTTTCCTGACTACGTCTTTCTCGCTCTCTAGTCCTCTTTCGGCACCAAGCAGCTTGTCTCCCACTGCTGTCCTGCACTGGAGCTCCCTCCGCTGCAGCCTGAAGCCAGACTTCTCCTTCCCCCTTGCTCACAGGAGTGAGCTTATATGACTCAGCACACTTCTTCCAGCCTCCTGATTGGCCTTTCCATCCCAGGTCCAGTGTCATCAATAAGCTCATTATCTGCTGGACCCTCAGCCATTTAACTTGCTGTCGGTGTCCTAGTAACAGGGGCAGGGGTTCCCTGTTGCAGTCTGTACATGTAATATCAATCTCAAAAATGTTAGGGGAAACATTTACCTATAGATATTTTAAATGCTTCTGTGCAGTGCAGCCTCTAGAGATTTCTAAACCAAATAACAATTTCAGCTACATAATTGAAAAGAGAGAAACCAAAATTAGTAGCCTTTTATAGTGCTTGTAAGGAAAAAAAAGAAAAGTGGATTGTCTGTGAAAGTCAGTAAAGCCAAAATAGTACCATATATACATAATAAATCAAGAGATAAGAGTAGTATGTAGAATTTGTGAGATTGGGAATTGACTCCATAGATAAGTTGATTAAAGGGTATGCCCTCCCTAGTTTTTCAACACATGTATTTGATATCCCAAGGTATGGTTGTGAAGTTCCTATCTCACCCACTTTAGCAAATGATTGGGAATCAAACTAATTGCAAGAAACTGGCTAGACATAAATAAGGGAAGGAGGCACTGGAATTCTTGAGAGAGAAATCAGAAAGGGCAAAAATAGATGAGGGGGGAGGATGCAACCGAAAGAAAATCCTCTGCAAGAGAAGGGAATCTTTTAGAGAATTAAATGAATTGAAATGCATTGAAAGGCCACTGAAAGGTAGAACAGAGATGTGTAGGGTAAAGGGGGAAAAACAAAGAAACATGGTTATTATTTTATATATACAGCTTGTCTTATGCAAGATCCTGAATGTATAATTTAATCCAAAGCAATTTTAAAGAAGTCCAATTGCTTGGCAAAACAGGCGTGTACATTATGTGCGCGTAGCAATATCAATCGTAGGACTCAAAGAATACATGCAAACCAGTATGTCATTATCCCAGCGTGATTCACACTTCCTTGTCACGTTTTATTACATAAATAGGGATAGTAGATGGAATTATGCTGAGATGATGATAGTTCTAGTGGGTTAGAAGACTGTGCAGTCACATGGTTGTTACTGCGCTGTGTAATATCTTGGTAAACAGTTTCATTCCAGAGATCACAGTGTTGGGGTGGAATACAGAGAAACTGCATATTTTCAGTACTGAAACTGACTATTCAAAAGGTTAAATTGGCATATTTGACAGAGCTTGTAGCTAGCATAAAGACACTGGATATGATCGAGCAGATTTATTTGCCACGACACTTCTCGCATGGAAACTTAATTAATTCTTTCTATTATGAATTTAAGAAAAAAAATTCAAAAAAGCACCAATGAGAAACACAGTAATACATTGGTGCATTAACAGAAATGCTGTCGTAAGTGACTATGCAAAGGACAACCAAAATTAATGACATACACACACACATATATGTGTGTATATATATGTGCATGTGCCTGCCTGGTCTCCAGTAGGCTTTCACTTGCTGCCCTGGCACGTGCACCTGAAATCAACCGTGACATGGGCATCAGCCCTCCCTGAGTGAACCCACAGTCTCCCCAGAAAAAGCCCTGAGACTCGTCTGCCATGACTTCGATGGTAATTTCAGTGGTGAGCTTCCCGTCAATGGGCTCTCTTGGACAGACTGTGGCCCTCAGCAGGTCTCCGTGCAGCTCTGCCTCCCCTACATCCCATCCATACGCCAGCCTTCATGATGACTGCTGCCTTTCTCCAGCTCACCTTCTGGTGTCGACTCTCTTGCTTGTCAAGACACTCTGGATTGCCTGATGGATCTCTGTCTGGGTCCGGTCTTTGATTGTCATCCGCCACTGCTTCTTTCTCTCTTGGAGCATTGTCCTTCCCCTCTCAGCCCTTACTTCAGGGCCTTTTGGGATGCCCCTGTGCTGGCTCCAGAGCCTCTCGGGGCTCATCCTTATCACAGGGGCATACAAGGGCCCCTTTGTAACCAGGTGGACAAGAGGAAAATAATATTAAAAAAAAAAAAAAAAAGAAGGACAAGAAAGAAACAAAAACCCCAAGGCTTTTACCCTTAGTCCAGGGTAGTGTCTGGTCTGCCTCTTTTTCTCATGGTCTTCAGCGTTCCCCTACATATTCCTCTGCTGTCACCTCTGCTAGAGGTTCTCCCTGGTGTCTCTGCTTGGGATCCCTCGACGTCCACTGGTGTAGCACCCACCCGGCGGGGAAGCGCCTCCCGAGTCCTTCCCCTGCAGGGCTTCCTCTGTGTCTCCCTTGGCACCGGCTTTTATCTTTGCTGGGCAGCCTCCAGGGATGATGTCACTGGCTTGTGCCAGCTTGAGCTGGAAGTAGGCACAGCTCACAAACCGTGCGGCTGTTTGGAGCAGGTGCATCATGTGTGCTCCTCCAGCACCTGAAACAGGTAAGTTTGCCCTGGTCTCGGGACTTTTTATGTTATGTCCCGTACCCCATCCTGCTACAGTGGAGGGAAGTCCCCCTTCTCCTGGTGCTTATCTCCTTATCTCCCCGGGACACGTGTGTATGTGTGTGTGTGTGTAAAGAATTAAGAACCAGTAAGAATGGACACTCTTAAAGTAAGCATTCAAAGATAGGACATTGCTACTTGTAGGTAGCCACTGATTTAAGTTTCGCTGTAAATACAGCTGTGCAGTTTTTATTGTAGAGCCCAGGGCCCAGATCCTGTTTAACCTCTAAGACAAGTAACTGCTACTGAAAGGGCAGTTATACATCTAAGATGTTAAATGTGATCCTGTTCCACCCCATGCACCACCACATGAACTTATAGCTCCCATTTCACAGTAAAGTGTCATACTCACAATGTAGAGCTAGGGAAATCCTCCATCCTTCATACTGAAAAGGGGAGTACAAGAGATATTGGAGCCGGAAGAAGAGAATACAAGATGAAGCCTGACTTTGTAGCCCAGTAAAAAGTGTGCTTCCCTAGTTGGGAGGAAGTAGGCCCTCAATCATGCTATCTCTGCTTCCAGTGCTGTTTTTGCATTTTCTTAAGAGTACATTTAATGCAAAATGTATAGACAACTTTCTTTGCTGTGGCACTTGGATTCCCTATAATTATAGCAGGTTAGAATGGAAACTATTATGCAGACTTAAGTTACAGTGACTCATTCTCTCTGCCACCCCCACCCCCCGAATATAGTATACACATTTTATGTGTATTGAGTTAGTCAAGTATGCTAAACCCAGGTGCCATGGTTCACAAAGGCATTGCGTAATCCTCTGATGAGACATGTAATTTCCAGTAGTTTCTCTCAACATCTCTGTTTTACAAAAAATATGTTAATAGATTGATACAGCTGCAAAGGAAACCAGTTAAAAGTTAGGAAATGCTGTCATATCTAAAATGTTGTTGGTCTAATAAAAGATATCATCTCTGCTATGAGTCCTGATTGTCATATATAAATATACACACACGACCCAGCTGGCCAGACTTCCTATACCTGAGAAGCAGGGTAGCGAGTGCTTGAATAGCTCTGCTTTATTTAAGATTAGAGAGAACTAGTTGAGCATTAATTAACTGAGCTTGTTATGTGATCATTTGCAAGAGCAGTGGCTTGTGCCTGTCTCTCATAACCTGGCTGTGTAAGAATCAACCTTTTAAGTCTCATTCCAGTATGCAAGCCATTACGGTGTCATAATTTAATGTTTGTAATAGTGTTGTATTTAGGATGTAACATGTAATTAAGAAAATCTCATTTGTAATGCAGATGACTGTAAAATGTATAATGAAGTTCAGTAGTTTGTACTATTGGCCTATTCTCCATTACACTAACAGCTCTTTATACTCCTCTGATGCTGTTAAGACGGTCTTAAAGCACATTAGATTTATTTTTGCTCTAAAGCCCCTTTACATTTCCAGAGCGGTGTAAAATAACCTTAGTTTATATCATAACTAGCCCTTGTTGTTTTCTTTATCTATTTTACTATGTATGTGCAGCTAGATAGACACATATTTTTCATTGCTATTTTAATGTTAATTTAAAAACACATTAGACATGGCCCTGAAGATAAAGAGGCCAAATGTGCCTCTGGATCCTTTGTAATATTCAGGTAAACACTAATACCAATTTAGCTGCACCAAACCACAAGGTCATCATGAGTCTGGAGTTTCAAACAGGACTGTGCAAGTAATTACTTTTTTTCAGGTCAGCTGCCAAATCAAAAGCAAAATAAAGTTGAAATTTAAGTTTGATTGACCCAAAATATTTTATTTCCAGAAACCAGCAAACTGAAAAAAATATTGTTTCTAGTCAACTAAAGTGTTCCGTTTAACCTAAAATAGAATATCCTGTTCCAGGTAGTTGAGGTTTATAGAGGGGACTGGCCACTTTTTCCTTGCACTACTTAGTATCATCAGTTTTCTTCCTTTCATGTGCACTTCAGGGTGAACATGCTCTTCTGAACTGATTTGTGACATATTGCCTCTTCAGGCCTTTCTTGCAGTTTGTGGGTAAAATGTTAACAGTCTGAGCCAAAGTCTGCTGGAAATGTTTCCATTGACTTTAGCTGGCTTTGGATGAGGTCTTCAATCACACTGTCCTAATTGCTTAATGTTCTTTCCTATTTTTCTCTTTCCCTACAGCTTTCTCCTAGCTCCCCCCCCCCCCAGCAAAATTTCAGGGAAACCCATGAAGGCAAAGCCTACAATAATCTCTTATTTATGAGTTTTGTATTGACTTCTAATGTTTATGACCAGCATTTCATTTTAAAGAACTCTTCTGTAAAGCCCCAAACATTGCAACACTATCTTTGGTGTACTAGCCTGCCTATATAGTTAAGGCTGCAAGACAGGATATAATATCTACTCTAATCCTCAATTTGGCACACAAACGCATACACTCAACCTTTTAACTTTCTCATAAAAGCTCTTTTCGGTAGACAATTTCTTGTGAGGAGATCCTGCCAAGTAAGATTTTTTTTTCTTTTTAATCTTGAAGCTCAATCGCACAGCTCATATTTATGAGTCTTGAGGCCCGATCCAAAGCCCAGTGAGATCAACGGGTAGTCTCTCAAAAGAAAAGGAAAAAAAAAAGAACCTGGGATTTCTTCAAAAAAATTTTTTGCCCTTCAGAACAACACCAAAAACACTCACTATAAAAAAATTCTGACCAGCCCTTACTGAGAATTTCTAGTGGTAGTAGTATTTAGATCCCGTTATCCAGAAGGACTCAGAGTAGCTTATATTGACTACCAACCTTGAACCATTTGTGCTGAAATTTCCATGTTGCACATCTTCTGCAGCCTGATTTTTTTTTTTTTTTCCCCCTTTCTTAACTTCTCTCTAAATAAAATATTAGCCAAAGTGGTTCAGCCATTTTCTAAGAAAAAGACTAGGGAAAGACAAGTTGTTTTGGCTCACTGCTGGTCCACGTGATAAAGAACTGCTGCTATCTGTTACTCTGTTAGCTCAAGTAGTAGAGATCTATACAAGTGATCTAAAGGATCCAACCCTGCTGATAAACCACATGAATCTCAGTATGGTGCCACATAAAGAAATGTCTCTGTTTTTCTATTTGCTCTTTTGATAATGTAGAAAAATAACAGAAAGAAATACTATTTTACAAGAACATTTTGGAGGTTGCAAAATCAAGCCCTTAGAGGTAAGAAATGCGAGAATGAAACCTTCTCTTGTCTCATAATACATATACTCAGCTTTTTTCCCCTGTACTAAACCCTATTCTCCTTTGCTGCATAGGATGGGCCTACCATAAGGATAAACCATATAGAAAATGTTTCTATTCTTTATATGGCCCCTGCCTCATATATTGCAGAAGCTGGAAAGTGTGCAGTGGATGAGGCATGGACTTACAGGGGAAGAAAATCAGTCTGTTGGGTAAGGCAGTTGAATGTTTCCATGGAAATTGTTTTCTATCTCTGTCCACACAAATGGCATCTTTATACATTCTCCAGGGTAAGGGGGGTGCTTTAATTAGAATGGCTCTCATGACCCACTCTAATTAAAGCACACACAGCGTCTTGTGTATTCAGCATCCTGTGCTTCAAAATGGTGGCTGGGGCACTTTAACTAAAGGTCATTCAATGAGCTTTAGTTTAAGTGCCCCCATCACCGTTTTAAAGTGCAGGTACACTGAATACATGAGATGCCTAGGCTGCTGGAGCTTACCAATTATGTAATAATATATGTAATAAAATGTGTAATTACAGCATATTGGAGCAGGTGTCCTGCAAGTCTACAGGCACCAAAAATTCCTAAGTAACAATGGGCTAGTTCCTGAAACCAGGAACATCACACATGGTCACTGATTGTATATTCTTCATCTGCTGTGTGTCTGACTTGAGGTTGAGATCTGACTTGCAGAACTGCTGAACACAACACGCACAGTTAGGTTAGTGACAGACACTACACATAAACCAGTTTAAGTCATCATAAACTGGTTTAAAACTGTAACAGAACGTAAGTTCAGTACACACAAACCAGTTTCAAAATAGCTGAAACTGGTTTAAGATAAACCTGGTTGAATGTGGTATCAGACTTAAGTGATTTGGGTCAAACCATTTATGCAATGTCTGTCCTGGGCCCCGTTCCTGGTTAAAATTAAACCAGAGTCTGCCAGCATCCCAGATGCTTTGCAGCCCTGGGCTGGGCTGGGCTAAACTGTGCTCTCTGCTCCAGAGAATAGGCTGGCCCTGCCCCTCTCCTCCCTAGCCAGAGCTCCAAGGGAGACTGCAGGCACAGCAGGGTCTGCCTGGCTTCCCTCGCTGCTCAAGCAGGGATTACCCCCTTCCTTCTTCCCTCCCATCTCCCACAGCATGGACCCCATCCCCACAGACCCTATCCAGCATGTGGTATCCTACATAATGCTGGGAGGTGTCTGTGTGTGTGTATCTCCAATTTTACTGGGACAGGACAAAGGCAGACAGGATGGTGTCCGCTTAGGGGTTTTTTGGAGCCAATCAACAGGTCAGCTGGTAATGTCCCTCCTTGGAAAAAGATGTTTAAGAAGAGCTTCAACTAATGAGAGAGGCTTTTGTTTTGCTGATGGACTGATGAACACTGTAGGTTTTATCAGCCCCCCTGCTGGTTTGCAGTCCTGTCAGGTTTGCAGGCAGGGAGAGGGAGACTGAAAAGCTCAGTATCATCAACAGATGCATGCCCTGCACATACCCCCTT
Organism: Gavialis gangeticus; assembly: GCF_001723915.1. Lineage (NCBI taxonomy): Eukaryota > Metazoa > Chordata > Crocodylia > Gavialidae > Gavialis > Gavialis gangeticus. The sequence goes on from NW_017729022.1 coordinate 67,040,798, forward strand.
TGCCTCAGAGTGCTAGCCCAGGGCTGGGATCTGGCAACACTCCTGCTCCTTGAGCAGCCAGCGAGAGAAAAGCCTGGGATGGTGCAGGCAGAGTGGGGATTTATAGCACTCCCTAATCAAAGCGTCCTGCCATGTTCCTCCTCCTGTCCCGTCCCCCCTCCCCCCTCACTCAGCACCGTGGAAGGCAGTGGCGACACGTAGTGAGTGCACAGGTGACAGGCAGCACTCCCCACTTATGCGATGGGCAGGGGGGCAGGCAGGAGCGCTGGTCCCCCCCCTGCAAGCGCCAGCTGGGGAGTGGGGGTGCCGGATGAAGCACCACTGGCACTTCCAGGAGTGCTGCTCGTGCTTCCTGGTCAGCGTGATCAGCTGCGGGGGACCCCCTCCCCTGGTCACTGACTGGCCGCTGGGTGGGGACACCAATTGTCCATGATGGAAGGGAAGGGGGAGCTGCTCTGGCGCCCCTCAGCTTCTAGCCTGAGACACTGCAGGCATGTGCCTGCATTTCTAGAATGAAAAGGGAATGTCTATCCACCTCCAAATCCGTTCAAGCTTTGCAGGTTAGAGTAACCTGCAAAGTTTTAATCAGTTTAGGTTTAGGCCTTTTGACTGTCTGTCCCTAGCCTCAGTGGGAGCTGAGCTTTGAAAATACAAAGTGGTAGATAATGCCACATAAACTGAGAAATCAGGTCCTAGATATCTCAGACTGGGCAATGTAAATTAATGGACAGTTTTGGTCTTAAGCATACTGTGCCTCAGCTCCTCATCTGTAAATTGGAAATAATAATACTACGCCTTTATCTCACAGAGAAATTGTAAAGATTAATTAACGTTTGTGAAGGTTTCAAATGCTATAGTAGGGAATGCCATGTAGAAGTCCATGAGGAAATTAGTAACCCTATCTTCAGAGCAGGGTTGAACTGTGCACAGTAAATAAGGCCTGAGGCCACTTGTTAAACAGTGAGGAGAAATGAAACGCTGACACGCTGCTCTTCCAGTGCGCATCAACTATCCTGTGCACTGAATGAGGCATGAGTCCTGTGGGGGGAGGGGGAGAAAGGCATGCAATCATTTAATTAAAGACTGTGTATCATCATACAAATGCACAAAGGGATCATAGAAGGTTGCACAGACAACCTGAATCCTGTTATTTCCTAAGTTTTGAGTGTTTGACTTTGCAACCTTAATAATGTTCTTTTAATGTAGTTTTTATGTATGTGTAATTATTGCTTGTGTTGCAGCAATGTCTAGAGGCCCTATCCCCATTGTATTAGGCACTGTACAAACATGTAATAAAAAAATGCTTCTTGTCCTGAAGGGTAACAGTCAGAGAAAAGAGACAACAGATGGTTTACAACAAACAATTGTACGGGAGGGGGAGCACAAGGTAACAATGAGGCAATTATAAACTGCATGATCAGCAGCAATCACAGCGTGGTGGATTCATAGCTATATATTCCTATCTTGACTTGGTTCCAGACAGTACCTTCACCCTTCTGCAGAGGGAGAGCTGATTAAAGAGTTTTCAAATCTGCTGTGATTCATATAAGATGGCACAGTGACAAAAATGCTGGTGCCCTCTATGCCCAAGTGCTCCCAGGAATGGAGCTAGTGTTGCCAGAATCACAAGCTAGGTATACAAAAAGAGGCATTTCTGATGGGAATGCAGTAGAAGAGCCTGCAGGCCTTGTCTGTTCTTATGGACTCTCCCGCCAGAAGCTTCCCCACAGTAGGCATCCATTGCCACTGCTACCAGAGCACATTCATGTCAGCTCCGTGTATGGCTGTACATAGCAGCTGTGCTGCCAGGGCACAAAGAGTGCCCTGGGAAGGCATCAGCTGCTGAAGGGATCACAGCAGCTAATAGAAGGTATTGGGAGTATCTGCAGGTGCTCTCTGCCAGCTGCTGAGCAATGGCAGAAGCCTTCCTTCAGCCAAAGAGGTGGCATAACTCAGCAGGCAGAAGGAAGGGGTTCTGTTGCTACAGAGGAGCTGTGAGAATTTGAAGTTCTACCAGCAGAACTATGTAGAGTAGACCAGGGTTGCATAGAAGGTGTTTCTGGTTGGGAATGGGAGGGGTCCCTGTCTCTGCATGCAAGAAGATGACAGCTGGAAACACTGACGGCTTATATAGGAGAATGTGTCCTGCCACTGCTGCTCAGTGACCTACTTTGCTCACAGAATGCCAAATTTGACCCCTAGCAGGAGACAAATAAAGATTTAATTGTTGTAGTATTAGACTGTCTTTATTGCCAATCAGTGGAAAGCCAGAATTACTTTATGTACAAGCCCCTGTAAGTGTTTGTATCATCACTTATTTTGTTTGTGCCACATTAGAGACAACAGCTAATTTACATATGAGATTGAATTCTGGTATGACCTGGTGTAGTGTCATGAAAGTCAGTGATACCAGCATGTCTGACTGAAGTGCAGATATGGTTTATTTCCTCTTTCCAACAGAAGAACTGAGCTGCCTTTGCAGAATGAACCTTAAGTGTTCATGTGTTGCAGAAAAGATGGCCCAGCAGCTAGGGTTTTAACCAGGGACTTTCTGGGTGTCTGTACACATATTGGGAGGTTGCTCCAATGCTCTGCAATTACAGTGTGTCAGAGGAGATTCAATTAACTGAGTCTGCTGGAGCATGCTAATAACACGCTCCAGCCAGCCTCCACGTCTTGTGTATCAGCATCCCTGCACTTCAAGATGGCAGCAGGGGTGCTTTAGCTAAAGCTCGTTCAATGAGCTTTAGATAAAGCACCCCCACCACCATTTTCAAGTGCAAGGACACTGATACATGAGACACTCCATGTGCTTTAATTAAAGCAGTTCTCGGAGCTGCTTTAATTAACGCACCCTCCCTTCCACCCCCAGAGCACATGTAAAAATACCCTCTCTGTTCCTCATTCTGCCACAGGATTCCTGTGTAATGTTGGGCAAGTCACTTAGTCTCTCTGTGACTCAATTCTCCACCTGTAAAATGGGGAGAACAGCACTTCCTCACCCCACAGCAGTGTTGTGAGGATGAATACAATAAAGACTAAGGGGTTTGGATTCTGTGGTAATACCATTCTGTTTAAGTATCTGAGACTCAAGGAGAGAAATTGTAATACTAATGCATTCCTAAAGAGGATGTAAAATGTGTTCCATATGAATAAAATGTTATTATTTTAAACTTTTTAGCTAACTTAAATGCTGGTAGGAAGCCTGGGCTTCGTTCTCTACAGTCTGATGCAATAGGTATTTCTAGTGTAAATGGTGATGAAATATTTGATTTTTAAATATCACCAGTCCTGAATAGAGTATGGATAGATCTGGAATCACTATTATGGTATAGGCAGATGAAAATGTTATACTGAATTAAAAGGCTTACTATAAATCAGCTGTTCCATGGTAACTGTTTCATGTGTCTGCCCCATATTGCAGTAAGTGAAAGCTAAATAAACCAGGACTTCCTCTAACTGAAACAGGGTGAAGTTATTGTGGTTTAGCTTCTGGTTAACACAGGATAGAAGAAGGCATACAATCAGTTACCCCGGAGCAGCTGGTGTGCGGTAAATCATCCCTCCCACTCCCCTGTTTTATTTCTATATAATTTATTGGTTTGTTCATTCCTTCATTTGGAGTTCAGTCCCACAGATTTTGAAAGGAAAATTCTTTGGCATGTCTGTTAAAACAAGACAAATCTTTGAAGCTGCTCAGAAATCTGAAATGTTAGAAACAGCCTCAGAAAGAGGGATTCATGGGCAGAGTCTGGGCTGGCAGTGAAAGATGCCTGATACATGCCATTTATTACATAGCTGTGCCATTTATCGCATGGAGAGCAAGCACCACCTTTTCCCAGAGAAATATCTTCTGTAGGCAACTAGATCTGGTAAGTTATGGGGAATTATGGTACAATTCAGCGAGCTGCTTAAAAGTTATTGCCCAGGCTGTTTGTGCCTGTAAATCCAGCCATGCCTCAAAGGCCACTTTCCCTGAGCTGAAGTCAGCTCCTATGTTGCAGATGGCTGCTAAGAGAAGTAATTTAGCAAATGCATTTAATTTTCGGATAGCTGTCTCCTTGTTTTGGATCTCTTATCTCACATTCATTTCACTTGCTGCCATTTTCATTTCTGAGACATTTAGCATTCAGGAACTAATGAAAGCACTTGCTGCCTTTGCTACAGTATTTTCCCAGATACTAGTGACTGTGAAAAGAATTAAGCTTTTAAACTATAAGAATCTTCCCTGGGATGGTATTTTCCTCATGGTCAGTGCTAAATAGCCTTAGAGAAGATTTTGAATGGAGGGAGATTCTCATGCTAACCAGATATTTCCCATTACTAAAATACATGCTGTCACTCTAAGGGTAAGGTGCCTGTGCTGTATTAAGCTTATTGTTATCAATATAATAGAGGTGTTCATAATAGAGATGCCATCTTTTTATGAAAAGAAGCAGAGATTAGGATCTTCTTTTTGAAAGTGCACTGTGTTTAAGTGAGTGGCTGTTTGCATAGATCTGTCAGCATTCTCATTATAACCCCTTCTTTTCATGGATGTATAACATGGGAGCAAACTTTAATCCAGGCTATACATTTTCAGCTTATAAATACTAGATACACAGTACAAATATACTAGATAAGACTATATCATTGGAGAAAAAGTATGTGATCATGTAGCTAAATATAATATAAGATAACTTGCAGTGCTACAAAATGATGTACGTGGACGTCTGACTGTGACCATTTCCTAGCCTTTGTTTATTTAACTCTGCATCTTTAATATTTTCTATGCATTGCCCTTATATGTGCATACATGTGCATGCTTGCAGTATGCATGAAATATATGTGTGTAGATAGTAAAAGAACAGACAGAGAAATGCTCTTAAACATAAACCAGATAACTATCATTAACACAATAGATAAATATGTCCAGGTCCTTCTGGAAAAAGAAGGTAACCATAGATCCCATTTTAGCAACAGAAGATGGAGGAACAGAGAGATTTGGAGCACACAATCTAAGATCACACTCAGGACTGTGACTAGGCTGGGAATTTTGATCCAAGTGTTTAGTGCCCTCATTTAGCTTCTTAACCACAAGACATGAGCTCATAGGGCCAGGTCCTAGTCCATCTGTTAGCATCTAAGTAAGACTTAGGCACCTGAATCCAATACTTTTTCATCTTATTTCACTCCTTGAAGCCCCATGTCTACTTCTACAGTGTGCCTTCATCTTAGCCATAAGAAAGGGCATAAAAAACAGTGAGGAGAAAGAAGATCCACCTGCCTTTTGTTCTGACAGTTTTTCAGAGACTTAAATAGAGCTGAATTGGCTCTTATTTAAAACCCTAATAGGTGGAAAATAATCTGGCCCATAACATCCGAGAACTTAGGCTTGGCTTAAATGTTTTAAACTGACAGGTAGGGCGCACATTACCTTACATGTCCTGAATTTTAATTTCCTGTTAGAAGTGAAAAGTTTGGAGAAGTTTCTGGGGATTCCCATCTCGGTCCA
>NW_017729022.1:67046398-67046648 GCF_001723915.1 Gavialis gangeticus
CCCCCCCCCCCATCCTGTCCCCCGCTTTCTACAAGGGCCTTTGGACAGCTTTGAGAGCAACAGCACCAAGTTTGTTAAACATTCACATAGTATCAGGAGTCATAGAAGTTACACGGAAAGAAAGGACAGAGACTCATCTAGGGCTCTGTGCTAATTTTGCCTGTGGCTTCTTCATTTTCAATTTTGATTTTGTTGCCACTTGTACGAACAAAGTCCTGGGGAGCCTGGGGGGGGGGGGGGGGCCCCCCCC
>NW_017729022.1:67046691-67049650 GCF_001723915.1 Gavialis gangeticus
GGGGGGGGGGGTGACCTCCACCTGAAGAAGTGAATGACAGCAAGAAGATGAAGTGAACTTGGGTCCACAAAAGCTTGTGCTTTCTATATATATCTTATTTAGTTAATCTCTAAAGTGCGTGTCTACCCTGCCTTCAGAGGTATCAAGAGCCATCAACAAAACAATGAGACTTCTAACGTACAAAGTGATGACAAATGAACAAAATGAATGGGCCAAAAACAAGATAGATTTTCCCCCTATAATCTTTTTCTGCTGTATTGGTATTGGTAGCACGTGTAATGCTAGCAGTCCTAAAATTTCCAGATGTAAGTATGAGTTCCAAGCAGATGGAGGCCCCTTCCAAATGTATTTTAACATACTGTAGTTAAGTTATAGGCTGCCATTTTTGCCAATGGTAAGAACCAGTAGTATAATTAGGGGGCACTAGCCCTAGATACCATTTTAGAGGAGGCACCAGAATAGTGAAGTGACCCTGTTGGGGACCCCATGCCACAGCCAGGGTCTGGTAAGATTCTCCAGAAACCCCTCCTACTACTCCTCTTAGGTATTTCTGCCCACGGCACAGAAATTGCTACTTACTTACCCCACTGGTCTGGACTTCCATCTCTGTGTCCAAATTATATATTCAGTAGATTATACCCCCTTCCCATACATTTTTTTGCCAGCTTCTGCTCTTGGTACTTGTCAAAGAAAATGAATGTTTGTGATGGGATATTAACGCAACAACCTTTGAGAAACTCATTTTCTTTGCTCATTAATTTAGCACTGGAGAACTCCAGTGTGGTTGGTACCAATAACAGTAATTTCTCTTTAGAAACAAAACATGTTACTTGAATATATTAGATCAGAGATAAATATGATTGGTTAACAAGTTTATGGAGCATTTCTAAACATGAGATACTTTTACAGGCCTTTTGTGCATCAGGTGGTTGTAGGCACTGAATTTCAGCTCATAACAGGTGAAGCTGTATGCTTTGGCTCTGATCAGGAGTCCCATTGACTTGAATGGGATAATTCATGTGCTTAAGGGTTTTGCTGGATCAGTGCCACAATATTCAGCATGATATAGATCGAGCCCAATATGAGAGACATTTCACTACACCGGGTCATATATCATTGCATTCTGAGTCATATGCTGCCCTGTAATTACAAGATACATGTAGTCTGAAAGCAGATGGCTTGTTAACTAAGTTGTAACCATATTAGGGGCCAAATTATGGCAGGAGCTGTATTGGGATCTGTAAAGAAGTCCTTTTCATCCCCCTCATTCGGGATATTAAAGCTAGGAAATGTAAGGGAAAATCTCTAGGACTGTCTAGAAGGGCCACATCTAAATGGAGCATGAACAAAGATATGACCACACCATATGTTTTGTAGAGTTCGGTAGCAAGAGGAATGTACAGCTTTCCAATGGGTGTAGCAAGTGCAGTTGTTCGCTGCCCCCTTCACCAGCATCCACTGATGGCTTTAGGATTTCCACAGTCAGAATGTTGGAGCCTGTACAATGCACTTTCCCCCAATGCACCACAGTAGTTGAAGCCATAATTTAACCCAAAATGTTATTCTGTAACTCATAATTCTTTATATCCTTTTAGTTTGCAACCTGAAAGTAATCTGATAATCATGCGGCTGTGCAATTGCAAACTTACAGCCTGGTCATTTGTTAAAAAAAAAAAAAAAAAGTAAAATAATGCTTTGCAGTTGTTTTAACCATCAAAATGTCCATCTGGTTGGTAGCTTGAATAAGGGAATCCTAATGTCTCTGTAGAGGAAAGAAAAAGCAAAACAAAGTAAAATATTCCATTCGGTCATTTGCCGCAAGTTTTATTTTTAATTCAAAGATGGCTTTGATATGCTTGCTTTGGGAAGATGAAGTAAAGAAACATCAGCTAAATAGCTGTTTGTAAAGCAGACTGATTGAAACTCCAGCAAAACCTAGAAGATGTCAAACTGACCTTGTCTTCCTTCAGTGGCAGTTTTAGCTGAGTAAATACTGGAAGGGCTGGATCATAGTCTTTCTGAAAGTAATCTCTTTTAAGGGATATTTCGAGAGCTCAGTACTTTGGCAGAATGAAGGATTTGTGGCCTGGTCCAAAGCCAGCTGAAATCAAAGGGCATCTTTGCATTACTCAAAAAAAGACTAAAGAGTAATATCTGAAAAGGGGCCAGTAATTATTCCATGAAGTAGCCAAAAGAAACATTTCAGCTGTATGTTTTATCACTGATGTCAACAGTTGTTTACAACTGAGAACAGTGTTGTACTGCTGCTACAATGTCAGCACAGGCAACATCCACCTTTATTTTCTTTTAAGTCTGCTTTGCATAAATAGTGAATCTTTTAAAAATATATATATTTTTAACAGTTCAATCACTGCTGTTGTGTCAAGCCTGGAACCCCCAAATTCATCCTCTGTTGTTTTCTAAAGGAAATATGCAGTGACTATGTTTTTGTCTGCTGTTTGTTTGCAGCTCCAGAAACAGCTTTCTGAGCTTGACGAGGATGATATGTGCTATGAATTTCGTCGAGAACGCTTCACTGTTCATCGCACTCATTTGTATTTTCTGCACTATGAGTATGAGCATGCCTCAGAGGACACTGATGTAACACTGGTGGCTCAGCTCTCAATGGACAGGTAGGGAAAGTCCTTTTCTTTATAAGGACGTGGGATACAAAAAATACTATTACAAACCCCAAGAAGCTTCCCAGAGCTCTAGTCGTTTCATGTAACAGGAGGAGGAAGACTGCATTTTCATAACAGTTAAAATATGAGACCATAGTTTCATAGTTTCTAGGGTCCAAAGGGACCTGAGCAGATCATCGAGTTTGACCCCCTGCCATGGCAGGAAAGAGTACTGGGGTCAAACGACCCCAGCAAGGTGTACATCTAGTCTCCTCTTAAAGACCCCCAGGGTAGGAGCCAGCACCACTTCGCTTGGAAGTTGGTTCCAGATCCTAGCC
>NW_017729022.1:67050367-67063960 GCF_001723915.1 Gavialis gangeticus
ACCTTTCCTCCCTGTCCTACCCCTCCTGTACAGCCTATAGTCCTTGATATTCACCACCCAATCATGCGTTGGGTCCCACCACGTTTCAGTGAGCCCCACTATGTCTGGGTTGGTGTTGGCCAGCAGGAGGGTCAGTTCCTCTTGCTTGTTTCCCATACTACGACCAATACCCTAGCTCTATCTTGAATTAGGAGCAACACAGGTGGGTTAATGCAAGCTTCCCCCCTTCATCTCTGCTAGTAGTGAGGAGAACTAGCAGAGCACTGTGAGAAGATCAAGGCTGGAATAGTAGGGGTTGTAGCAAGAGAGGGATGGTAGGGTACTGTTTATTTACTATGCCTGATAACTGTAGAAATTAAGAGAATTGATGGATGGATGTTGGCAAAGAACAGGAGCTGGCAAAAAAAAAGTGAGCACAATATTGTCGTATAGGAAAATGAGATGTCATCTCCTCTGGAAATGTTATTCATTGAATTACATGATTTGTGAGTATCAAAACTGAATATTTTTATTTGCATTTGATATTTTGAAATGAAACCTTAATTTTGAAATGTCAATTTGAAACAAGAGAATGTTGTTTTGAGTCGTCATGCCATTTCTATAGAACTAGTAGTTTTCTGTTGAAAAATTCCAGTTTGAAACATTCATCCATTTCCATTTGAAATGGAAAATGATTTCAAACTACTGAAATTTCCCTTGGGACAATAATTCCATTTCTTGACCATTTCTAGGTAACACTTGTCTCATTCCAGGAGTTGCAATTAGTTGCCCCTTTCAGAAACTTAAAAATAATATTTAAGTCATTGGCAGCATCTACACCAAAATCAGCCACCTTCTTGATACTTCAGATCAATCAGTCTCCATTTTCCTGCAGCTGATTAGTCCAAATCTAAACTAAGCCACACTCTTCCTGATATCAACATGTGCTACAGAAAGGGGACAGAGCCGCTTTAATATAAACAAGTAATTGATACTGCGTAGGTAGAGCACATACAGCATGAAACATGGCACCTACATGTCATTGCACCAATGGAAGGTCAGTGCTTTTCCAGGGGGAGCCAAAGGAATTCAGATTGAAAGCTGTAGCATTTTGCGCACTTCTCAGGACTGCAAACTGTTCATTTAGTTATGATTTGCCAGCTTCACCAGTGCCTGTTCTATTGATTTTTAATTTAGAAACATTTCTTAAGCATTCGCAAGCCTTTGAGTCAAAAAACAGACCATGAGTGAATGCCACAATAAATTAGTAAAGTTGGGGTTTGCACATGTTGTGTTTTCCCTCCAGAATTTAATTCAAAAGAACTAACTGCAGCCCAGTGCTGCTTCACGGGCAATGAGGCAAAGTCTAAGCATCTGTTTTCCTTTCTGGATCTTCACTGGGGCACATGTTTTTATTGATAGACAGAGATGCACATTTTTACTTGGAAAGGGCAGCCCTTGCATTGCTGTGCAGGAAACATTTCCCCTGCTTTTTGGTGTGTTCTTATGATTTATTGATTTGGGTTGAAAATGCTCTCTTTCAGCTAAAATCAATAAATCATATCTTGCCAAATAAGAATTTAGCTGTTTTGTTTTCCCTCCTGTCTTTCAATTGCTGACTTTGTTTGTTTGTTTGTTTGTTTGTTTGTTTCTTTAGGCTGCTTTTTCTAACATCCTCTGTAGCAGTTAGAGACATTTTTAAATAGCATCTCACGTATAGGAAGACAAGTCCATAAGAAATACACTGTGGTATATGCCTCCATTATCTTTCCAAACTTTTGTATAAACAAAGTGAAAGCCACATCAACAACTACCAGCATCTCCATTCTTAGTCCCAGCTGAGATTGACATGATTGCAGTGACAGGTTTATGGATCTTTACTGTGTAAGGACAGAGATGCATTTTAGGGGCTAAATGTAATATGCACAGGAGGAGAATCTGAAAGAGATTTCACGCAGTGGTGTTTCTTACTTGTTAAATGATGCTGTTCATGCTGATGTAGTGGTCCCTTCTGAACCTTGCTTGATTACACCACTACTTATTCAAGCATTATTCAGGTGAATGTCTTGGTTAGGTAGTCTTTTTAAGGCACTGTCTACTTGGGATTCAGCAGTCACAAGGATAGCTGCACTCCTATAAGCCCAGGATATGGACAAGAAAAGACACGGATAAAATGAGTGGAGTTTATTGCTGCTTGAAACTGGGATAAAAGTGAATTGTGAGACAGTCAGGCATTCTCAAAAGAAAAGTTGGCAACAAGGAAACTGGAAAAAAAAAAGAATTATAGTAAAGTCTGTCTGACAAACACCTGATTAGAAACAAGAACTAAAGTCTATAAATTGTGCTGGGAGAGATTTACTTGCTCCAAACTGCCTTATAATTAAACACTGTAAAAATTAAAAAAACAAAACAAAACTTTTACCTTGACTAGTTTAGTGGGCATGATCATAGAGCAGGGGTTGTCAATCAGGGGTATGTATACCCTTGGGGTATTTGGGACGGCCCCAAGGGGTACGTGCAGCGGCATGGGGAAGCAGCGTGGTGGCAGCACAGAGTGGTGAAGGGTGGTGGCAACCACTACATGTGAGCTCTGCCCCCCGCTACTGCCATTCACCACTGCGCGCTGCTACTGCACGCTGCTCCCCCACTGCTGCCATTCACTACTCCGCTTCCCTGTGCCACTGCACACTGCCGGCTTTGCATCCAGCTGACCGTCAGCATCCCTCCTCCCTGGCCTTGAAGGAGGTACGCTCCAGAAGGGGTACCCACCAGACGGGGTACACGCCTTTAAAAAGTTTGAAAAAAATGTGGTCTGCAGAGCCATTGTAGCGGCCCACAGGCCTTCCCACAGGTCCAGACATTTGACAGTGGGGGAGCAGTGGCCATTAATATAGCCACCCTGCCTTCCGCCAAATCCCCAAGCCCTTCATGGCTGATCAGAACAAACTTATGTCCCTTTGCCCTGCGGGGCTGGGCAATGCCCCCCACATCTCCCCCTCTCCCCCCCAAGTCTCTGCTTCTGGGTCAGGGCCAAGCCATGTCCCCCTCCCTCCCTGCAAAGCTGGGTTGGGTCCTGGCCTCAGCCCCTTCCCTCTGCAGAGCCAGGTTGAGCTGGGCTATGGTTCCTTCCTCCCTGTGGGGCTGGGTCAAGCTCCTTTCCCCTGTTGGGTTGTGTTGGGGCCGGCCTGCTCCTGGTTCCCCTCCATGCAGCCAAATGATGCCTGCTTTGCCTACCTGGGCACTGGATTGGAACTACTGGCTGGATCCAGCCAATGAGCAGACTGGACACAGCGAATCTGGCCTACCAGGGGAAAAGGGTTGGACATCACTAATCTAATCCAACCTCCAGCATAGTAACACAGGCTGTGGAATCCTCCCACCTCAACCACAATAACTTGTGGAACTAAAGCATGGCAATTAGAAAGATACTGTAAAATGGGAATATCCTGAAAAGTAGATAGCTGCACGGTATGAAATTTATATTAGCAAAAACCAATTCCCATCTAACTCCTGTAAGAAGCCCTACAGACATCATCAGGTGTGCCTTGTAAATGAGTTATGCATGCCATTTATCCATTGCTTTGAGCCCTTGAAAAACATTGCTGTGCATCTGTTCCTTGGCGATTGTCCCATTTAAGCAAGGGTGCCCTTTATCTGAGTGATGATTAATTGGATTCCACTGATTAGTTGGTTTCTTACTCTGTGGAGGGTTAGGGAGGGATGAGAACAAAGTATGTTTTTCTCTATTGCTTAACTGTCCTATCTGTTTGTTTGATATATTGTTTTTAAAGTCAGTAACTTAAAGCCTTTCACATGCCTTTTAGATCTGTTATTGATCTCAGTTTCCTAATCCAGCTGTATGTTGCAGATTGATAATAATCTATGTTTCAGTAATAGATAAGAAGTAAACAATGCACCGGGTATATGCTAGTAAAGGTAATATCTCACATCTACAAAAAAGGTTTAATATCTTTTTGGATGTTATTAGGAACACTAAGACCTGCAGGAGAAAGCTATTAATGTTAAAATCAGAATTTATATTTGCCAGTACGAACACATCATTCCTTTCTGCTGCAAAGCTTAAGGAGATCGTAGGAGGGGGGAAATTATTTTCTTTGATTAGAATGATGCAGAAAACTTTCCTTGTGTCTTGTATGAATAGTAATGGGGAAAATATAGAAAAGTATATTTGAAAAGTAGAGGTGACAATCATGCTGCCAAGTCCATTCTGGCTAATCTCTAATACAATACATGACTGTGCTGTGTAGCCTTATTTCACTTTATATTAACTAAATATGCTTTTTAACCTGACTCTACAACATTTTGAGGGATATATTTTAATCTCTATATGTTTCTTTAGAAATTGCTCCTAAGATTTTAACCAGACAGGATTTGATTTAGGTATACACATGAACTGTGGTTATCGTTTTCCTGAATAATGTAATTACTGGTGTGTGAGTTTAAAAAGTTTGTGAAAAATTATTTTGCTTAAAGAAAGTCATTTCATAACAGCTTGGAGAAAAATCTTTCTATATTATACACAACGATGTTTAAGAGGGTTGTTTCTGCCTGAAATCTTTTCTGTTTATGTGCTGTAGCCTAACACTGTTACTCCCTTCAACCCAAGCATATGCATACACACACAAGCTCATTCCTTCTTGATGTGGCATCTTCATGTTGTTGCCTAGATGGCATATTTTCTCCTGGCTACTGGCAATTTTTCCCAACCCTAAGAAATTCACTCCACTCGCTCCCATTTTTTAAGGAATTTCCTAAAGAGGAAGCTGTTTGCTGTACTCTTAAATGCACTTCTCAAATAAAGCTACTTATCAGATTGCCCCAAGGTGCCTGGGACTTCTATAGAAGCTAAGCACAATCCTGATCTACAAGGTCCTCATTCTGCAAGTGGATCTGCATGTGTAGATGCCTATCCCAGTAGAAAACCCGTTGATTTAAGAGGAGCATCACATAAGTACAGGGGTCGATTTGTATGGGCTTCCATGAAGCATTAAAACCCACGGCAGAAAGAATCCCACTGTGCCAGTTACCCTTTTTTTATTCTCCCTCTTCTTTCAGGCTCCAGATGCTCGAAGCCATCTGCAAACACTGGGAGGGCCCAATCAGCCTGGCACTCTATCTTTCTGATGCAGAGGCCCAACAATTTTTGCGCTACGCCCAGGGCTCAGAGGTTCTCATGAGCCGCCGCAATGTTGGGTACCATATCGTGTACAAGGAGGGCCAGTTCTACCCTGTGAATCTCCTGCGGAATGTGGCCATGAAGCACATCAGCACGCCATACATGTTCCTGTCTGACATTGACTTCTTGCCCATGTATGGACTCTACGAGTACCTCAAGTAAGTATACAAGGTTCTTTGGGTAAATCTGGTATCTTTTATTATACCAGCTCAAATAATTGGAAAAAAAATGTAAATGTAGCATGCGGTTCTCCCTTCCACACATACTTCCACTGTGGAATTGCCTCAAGCCATAAGTAGGGTGTAACAACAGCCTTAAGGCATTTGAAGTATGTAAATACAGTACTAAGCAAAAGAAAGGAGTTCTACAGGGCAGTAAAAGAGGCTATTAACTAACAGTGTGATAACACCGGAAAAAGGGGAAGCCATGTCTAACAGTAACATCATTTAGACTGCAGAATACTTTCTGAAGGTTAGCGGTGGGAGCAAGTTGTGAATTAAACTTGATCGAGCACAATTAAATATACGGCAACATCCTTCATTAGCAGGGAGATGGTCTGGGTGACCTATAGTCTTTTCTATCCCTAATATTTATGGTTCTGTATGTCTGTGGTAGAGGAAAAATGCAACATGTTATTGAAGTTGTTCTTCCTGTGACATATTGTTAACCCAGCACTCTACCTTGAAAATAGGGTTATGCTCCAAGCAGGTTTAATGTATGATTATAAGACAAGAGACCGTCAAGGCAGAATAATTACTGTGCTGAAATTGGGAGGGGTAACCTCAGTATGCATTGTATAGTAATGAATGTGAACAAGTTAGGCTGAGCAAACTCTAGACCCTGAGCATTTAACACAGTCTCCTTTAATTGAGACCTTTCCCCTCTGCAGGGAGAGGCTGACCACCATAGTCTAGTGCGTGGAGCAAGGATGACACCTTGTGGCCAAACCAAAAGGTTTCATTTCCTTTTACCCTGTTGATTTTCCTTGCCCCTTACTCTTATTCTCACTTTCATTCATTTTCGCGATATTTAAAGTGTTCCAGCAAAGGATTTGACTCTGCACAGATATTCAGTGCAACTGCCCAGGCCAGGGCACTTTGAGTATTAGAGAAATACGCATTTCCATGTATGGGATTTGTGAAGAAATGCTTTCTTTCCCTTTAAGTTTGGAACTCAGCAAATTTCTTCTCTTCTATTGTGAATTGAAGTATTTGGCATAGAAGAGATCAGTGCATGGCTTTGCAGTCCTATTCTGAGGTTTATTCCATTTGCCCTACAAATATTGGGCCAGATTCACTGTGGTTGCATGTATATTTTACTCCATTAAAGTCAATGGACTTGCACCCTTGGGTGTCTGCTATCAGTTTGACCCCAGGTTTCTTGCCTAAGCATGTCTTTTTGTGCCTTCTTGGAGAGTGAGATCCACAAAGTAATTCCGCCCCTGACACCCAGGCAACTGTTCCTAGGGTTTGCAAAGAGGACTGTTGTTATTGCAAACTCTTATTTACCTTGGTGTTGATTGATACACAGAATCACAGAAAAATTGGGCAGAGAGAGGCTTCCAGAGGGCCTGTAGATCATCCGTGTGTAAACCATCCAAGGGAAGTATTTGTCAAGCTTGCACTTAAAAAGTTACAAAGACAGACATTCCACTGCCTCTCTAGATAATAATTTCCATTACTTAACCACCCTCATGGCTAAGTCTTCCTTCTTGCAGTTCAAGCCCATTACTTTTCATCCTGTCCCCTATGGACACAGAACAATTGATTGCTGCCCTCCTTATAACAACCTTGTTTTTTTGTATTTGAAGACTTCAGTCTTCCTGTGTCTACAGAAAATACTCCCAAGTCTTTCAACCTTTTCTCATATGCCCCATGCTTTCTGTAGATTGAGTCCCAGTCACAACTGTGACCATGGCCCTGTGGCTGTGATAATTTGCACAGTCCAAAGGAAAGCACCTTATTCCTCCATACCCCCCTGGATACCATAAAGGGAGCCAGCACAGAGCAAAAAGAGAGGAGGAATGGGAGAATGATGGAAAGCAATATGTTTGAGCTTTTAAAATAATTGTGAATTTGTAGCACTTAACTAACTGAACGGCCCACACCTAGCGGAGCTGTTAGGAAATGACAGTTACACAAAATGCAACACCTGACAGAATGTGATGCTCCACAAGCATTTTTTCAGACCTCAAATCACCCAAATTCTGATTGCAATTCTTTTCTGCTTGGGTAGGTCAAAACTGCCAATGACACTCTCAGAAGGAGCATTTTCTGTAAATGATTTTTGTTAAATGATGAGCATTTTAAAGTAAAATTGTGTGGCAGGCTGCAAGTCTGCTTTAAATAAAGATGGTCCCTTGTATACTTTTTCACTGACAGTTCCTACCAGTGTTTCTTGTGGATAGTTAATTAGTGATATACATCTGAATCACAGAGATTGTCCCTTAGAGATGCACATGCAGTAATAGCAGCAGGCAAATAGAAATCATGTGTGGTGTTCATGGCATGGCTTTGTAAAGGGAGAAATCCTTCTCTGTTGGTAACAGATTGATTTATCCATGCCCTAGATGCACATCTGCAGCATAGATGATGAGGAGGAGGAGACCAGGTGAAACATTTTAAAATAAGGTGAAGAATGGTAAATGAGGGGAGACATTTGATATCATGAAGGTAACTTTTCAAAAGCACTTTATGTACAGTGACTTTGCCCAGAGTGGGGAAGGCTCTGACACTTGATCATTACTTTAGATGCATTTTTGCCAACAGCTACAGTGTTTAAACTAGTTAAGCTATTTTACAGGTATTTATATAGGGTCATTTCAGTATTTTTAATCTCCCTCAAAACGCTTCTCCCCCTGCCCTTCTTCTGTAGAATATGAGGGGAAAGAAATACATTGTTCTGATGCTTTCTATTCAGAAAGCAACAACGCCTTCCTAGTTTGTGCTGAGGAGGAATATTCTGTTATCTGCTGCATTCATTCGGTTGTCATTCAGATCATCTTGTCATTACCCCAAATCCCAGTGCCTCTTTTGGTAGCTACAAGTATTGTATATGGGTCATCCTAACAGTTTTTCCCTCATAAAATAAGTTGATGAAGTCTTTCCGTACACTATCCACAGCTGTAGTGTAGTATGAAAGTTGCTTGCTGCTGCAGCTAGTGTAGAAGTTTCCTCCTGACATGACTGGCTAAAATGTACTTTGCACCTCCAGCAAGACGTTAAACGCAAACTGAGAGTTGATATCCTCATTGTATTTCCCTGTATTCATATCTCATGTGGAATGTGAAATATTTTTGGCTGCCATGAATGGGGGTAATACCTCTTTAAGAGAAAAGCTTCCCATTGTAGTCCTTAGTTCTAGATGTTGGGTCTGTTAGTACTAGTTTGGGGGGGTTAGTTTTGGTTTTCTGAAAGGAAGCAATCTAATGGAGTCAGCACAAGATTGGGAACTCTTCCATTCTAATCCTGGCCCTGCCACTGGCTCATAGATTGATCTTGGACAAGTCACTTCAGACCTGATCTAAAGCCATCTGAGTCAACGGGAAGACTCCCAATGAATTCAACAGAATTTAAGATCAGGCTGCTAACCTTCCTGTGTCTTAATTTCTTCATTAAAAATAGGGATGTTCAGACCACTTTACCATACAAGGGGAAAAATTCTTAGTTAATTATCCTTTAACACACAGTGAGTGTGTCTGTATGAGAAGCTAAAGGCACGGTAGACTATTTCTACTGTGCATTAGCACATCACGGTGAAAGCCATGCTAATGTGCAGAATTAGTGTACCACACATTAGTGTCATGTAAAAGACATGTGCCAGCACTGCTGTGCAGTAGTGCTGCTTACAGCGCATTAAATTAGTATCTATTATTACAGGTACTAACTTAATATACTGTTATTACAGCATATGTGTAGACATGCCCAGTGAAGAAGGAAAGATTTATATCTGCATTTTGGAGTTAGTTCAACCTCTGAGGATATTCTTGTGACTATAAATCCTTTTCCTCCACACCTCACAAAAAATGGGAATGAAAAATGTAATTTTACATCCTTTCTTAGGTCTGATTATTAGTTTATAAATGTAACCCAACCCTCACTATGTCTGAATGACATATCATGCAGTAAAGGCTGAACAGAAAGATGCCTGGGAAACAGTTTCCTGGACGACACTAACAAAGAAAAAGCTCTTCACAAAATCATGTATTCTTATTTTTGGGGCTTGGGAATAAACACATAGTAGAAAATAGGTGCTGATGTACTGAATCTGGAAAAAAAAAGCAAAACCTTTACAGGTGCAGTGCATAGATTCAAGTCTCTACAAAGTTGGTTATCAAATATACAGCTTTATAATTACCCTTCTATTACAGACATTCAGCGGCAACTATTGTAGAAATCTTTCAAGTTCAAACTCCTTGGGGCGGGGAGACGCGGCTTCAAAGAAAATCCAAACTGAAACCTATGTATAGGTCCAGGGAAGAAGAAAAACAAACCTGCTAGCCTACTTCATGTTATGAAGAGGTTAGACTGTAATTAGAACAGTGACCCTATAAAATCAGTGTCGAAAAAAATATTTTGATCAGTACAGCTGAGCATGTGAAGTGAAGGGAGAAAGCCAGCTGAAGGTCTAGTGATAGTTCAGTATGCTACCCTAAGTCAAGACATTTTTCATTATTATCATCATCTTCATATACTATTAGAGTTCTATCCTGCCCTATCCAGAAAGGCTCAGAGTGGCCTACAATAAAGGATTACTACCCTCCTCAATTACTCAGTTTTACTCTTCTTTTTTATGATATCATCTCATTGGTTCTTTAGGTTTCATTTCTAAATAGCAACAAAAAGGTGGTATGGGGGAGAGCTTTCTCTATTTCTTCCTTTCTCTTTCCCAGTTCTCAATACTCCAGGGGTGTAACAGAAGTACCGACTCACTGTAATGTCGTTTGCACGACTGTGTGCCAACAAGGTATATCAAGCCCAGGAAGTCTTAAGATATCAGATAGACTAAATTAGTGCCTTCAATGCTGTGAGAATAAAAGAAGGTGCAAGTTAAAGCAGGGGGAAGAATCATTAGAAATCGTATAAGCACTCGATTTTGTCACTCGGTGGTTCTGGCAGGTTGAGGAGGTTGGTTGTAGAGGAGTTATCTGTTTATCTGTAGATACCGTAGACATTAGCAATGAGGAAGGAAACAAAGGGAAAAGTACAGAAAAGTTATAATGAGAAGCTGATAAAATCCATCAGCTGTGTAAAGTTTGTTGAAATGTGGCACTGGCTCCTTAAAAAATGAAAACTTTCAGGTAAGTTATGAAGAAGTCTCTTTTTATACAACAAACCTATAGGGAACCCTGTGATACAAAACCAATCTGAATTCCCTGAAACTCAAATTTTATTAAATCTTTCCTCTTCTCTGATTGCAGCAGAAATAAATTTTAGATATTCTAGAGCCTTAAAAGTGGTTTGTTGGTTCCCTTTTGGTGTGATGACAGTGATCCCAATTCCTTCATCTCATAAGGCTGTAGGTAGTTTGTCGCCTGTCTTCATAGTCCTTGATTGCTCATTGCAATACCATAAAAGTCAGTACAGTAAATCCTGTTAAGGGGAACTGAATCTGACAGAGGGAAAGAGGCAGATTTTTATATGAAATATAAAGATAATAAAAGGAAACTTGAGGCAAAGTTGTTTTGACTGGCAAGTATACTACAATTCAAATTTGGGGTAGCAGGGACTTTTTTGGATTTTATTTTCTTAGGAAAGTACAAATAGACCTGTCTGGAGCTGGAAATAGTGCAGGCAGGTGCTCTGTTAGACTGCTCTGCTTTTGTTATTATTTGTTTGCATGTAGTGCCCGAAGGTCCCAAGCAGGATGAAGGCCCCTTTGAGTCAGGTATAGTAAACACCCATCAAGTCTCTGCCTTTACTGACTGCCAGCTGGAGTACACAGACAGACCTAAAAGGATGCAACCTGTACCCAGCTGCTCTGTACAAAAAGCACTTGTTTGTACTCTTTGTACTTGGTAGTAGTAGTAGTACCAGCAGCCACAACAGTACCTGGTTGTACATAGAGGCTCCACAATGGGAAAGAGAGTCTTGACACACCACCACAGTCATTGTTGCTGCTACAACTTATACTAATATATTTAGTTTTGCTAATTTACCTTTTTGGTGATTTTCAGCGTCCCTTGTTATTCTAGTTCTGGCTTCCCACCTGATTTTGACAGACCAACTCAATTCTGAGTTTGTTATTCTAAGCCAGGACTTCCCTCTGATCAGAGATTCACAATTGTATCATTAGGGTTTTCTGACACCCAACCCCCAGTCTGTATGGTGGATGAGTTTTAAATGAGCATTAAAATAAGGATGAAGGACTATCTCACTGAACCTGTAGAGGGCAATAATACAAAAGTACAGAACAGAGTTTGAGCAGTGACCCTCTTTCTTTAAAATTGGGGATAAAATTTAGACAGGCTTACAAAGAATTATTCCCCAAAAATCACTTTCAAACGTTAGATAATGTAAAACCCAAAGCTAAGCTCCCAGCTAAACTTTACTACAGAATAGAGTTTGTCTGAATGGAAAATTGTTGTTAGCTGTTTCCTTAACCTGTAGTAAAATACAGATCAAAGAGCTAGGTCTTCAACTCGCCCTCAATATTCTCTAAAAGGGAGCAAGAAATTGGACCTGGTCAAAATGATTATTCAGATAAACCTATATATCATTGAACAGTCAGCCAGCATTGACCAGTCAAATACCTTCAATGTAAAATCTTGTAGAAGTGTATTGCTGTATTTGTTCTTAAACTGACTGGTTAAATGAGATGAGAAAAAAGCTGTGTATCCCGGTAGAATTCTCCACTTAACCTGCCATCTCTTTGTTCTTTACTTTGCAAATTTTTGTGATTTGTCCAATGTTAAATTCTCCTGCTTGTATTCGTTGCTCTTCTCTGCCAGGAAGTCTGTCATCCAGCTAGACTTAGCCAATACCAAGAAAGCTCTGATTGTACCTGCTTTTGAGACCCTTCGGTACCGCCTCTCCTTCCCCAAGTCAAAAGCAGAGCTGCTATCTATGTTGGACATGGGAACCCTCTTCACATTCAGGTAACAAAGAAGGGTTTGTTTTTTTTTATATATTGCAGTCCTTTGGGTTTCTTTCTGATCTGTGTACATCTGAATCACCCCTCTTGTGGCCAGTCAGTAGCTTGAGTTTCCTTTAAGAAATATTCTGGGAGTTTTCTCCAAATCATAGTGAGGCAATGCCCCAATAGCATACAGTATACCTATGTTAGACCTGTAAATTCTATATTCTGTCTACCATTTCCATAGAGGTCATGGCCTTCCTGCTACTTCAAGCTTTTTGTTCCTAAAGTGACTTCATTTTATTTTCATGTTTTTTACTGCATTGCGAAGTGTGCGTGTGTGAATGTGAGGGAGAGGGAGAAGGAGGGAGTAATTATACCCTTTGGTGGCTAAGCACAGACCAGAGACCTTTATCATTTGTGAGACCAAAAATAGTTCTCTGTTCACTAATTGGCCTCTGAATTGACTGATTAAGCAATTTAAAATGCTGACTGGCTGTGGGTCTTTTTTAACTACTAAACAGCACAATAACTAAATAACTTTCCTCAGTGGGAAAAAAGCATCATGGTATGTTAGTCTATGTGCAGAACTAGGTGCACCTGAGTTTTAAGATCAGCTTTGAAACAGATTAACTTTGTTGCCTCAGGCAAGTTGCTTATGTTATTTCCCCTTTAAGGCTAGAGACAGACATTCAAAAAGATTGAGCCTAAATTGATTCACTCTTTGCAGGTTAGTCTAACCTGGCTAGATTTGAAACTGGACAGACATTCTTTCGGGACAGAGGAAATTCGGGCACATACCTGCAGTGACTCAGGCTAGAAGCCGGGGGGCGCTAGAGCAGCCCTCCCTTCCCTTCTGCAGGGAACTGAGCTGAAGAAGGAGTGGCCAGGCCCCAGTAGGACTATTGCATTAGGCAGGTCTGCCTGCATGGTGGCAGACTTTTCCCTGCTGGCTGCTCAAGGTACAGGAGTGTTGCCAGCCCCGGGCTAGCACTCTGAGGCAAGTGGGTGGGGGACGGGAGCCAGTGCATGCATCTGTTGATGATATGGAGCTTTTCAGTCTCCCTCCCTGCTTCATCATACTGTCTGCAGTAAACTGACAGGCAAACAAGCCAGCTGGGGGCTGATAGTGATAATGATCTTTATCACCTGATTAGCAAAACAATGGCCTCTCTCCATTACTTCAAACTTTTTAAATGGCTTACCTACTGCCTGACCTGTTGATTAGCTCCAAACAGCCTTAAGCAGTCACTGTTCTGTCTGCCTGCCTTAGTGAAACTGGGGAGAGACGCACACAGAGACACCTTTTGACATTAGCTAGCATACCACATGCCTAAGGTCAG
>NW_017729022.1:67068960-67069377 GCF_001723915.1 Gavialis gangeticus
GATTTGGCCTGATTCGATGGCCGAATCTCCAAATCCAAATCGCATCGGGACCAATAAAAAGGTCCGCATCAATTTGAAGCTCTCTGAATCGATTCAGAAAAGATTCGGAGAACTTCGATGATTCGGGCAGTCCCCGCCCACTGGAGCTGGAGCCAAACTTGGAGCTGGTAAGTAGGGGGTGGGGAGGGGCCATGGGGGGACCCTTGCTAGGCCCCATCCCCTGCCTGCTCCCCCAGCCCCTGCCCCCCCCAGCTCCCAGCACTTTGAAAAAAAAAGCCCCTACTCAACAGGTGCTGCTGGGCAGCAGGGGGCAATACCCACTGCCCCATGCTGCATGGGGGGCTCTGCCACAAGCCTCCTGAGCCCCCACCTGCTCCCCCGGTGCCCCCATGGCTTCCCTGCCCACCCCAGCTCTGG